>NC_059356.1:41087333-41387333 GCF_019703515.2 Myxocyprinus asiaticus | reverse complement strand
ACACCCTTTATTAAAATTTTGTGGGTATCATTGCAAAACGAAGTCCCATCAATTGAGTTTGGAGGCACTTGACTGGATCAAACTGGACAGGATATTTCTATATGCGTATTAATTTATCCTGTTCCAACTGTTAACCGTTACATAACCACTATGGATTGTCTGGACACCCAATCCACTAATAATATAAGTCTTTCCCAGTTCGGTCACTTAGAAACATCAGTTAAGATCATCATAAATCTTCACTTGTGAAGTCTACAGGTTTTTGGTAAGCTGAGTTATTAACATTCTCTCCTTGAGATTTATTGGCCATAAGTACTGTCTTATGTTCAGGGTTCAATTTGATTCATTGTGTTCAATGGAGCCATGTGGTTGCCAGCTGCTGATTTTGACAAATGTGTGCAATAGGCAGCAGAGGTACAGTAAGAAGAGAGGAGAGCATCTGCTGAGCAGTGAGTTGTAAAGGGGTGGAAATACTATTTTTGATTTAATTAAAATCTGAACTGGGACAGCAGTCTAAAAAATGGACCATGTCCCTCTAAAAACAGACAGACAATGTGAAACAAGAATGTAACCTCATATTCAGCACTGAGGATGACTGAGTGTAATAATTTAAGAATTAACCAATGTAAAACACATTGGTCGACCACTAGTCTAAATATTGTGTGGTGGGATGTGTCCTGCTCAATGTCTATCATGGCCCTGATTAAGGATATAATAGATATGATTCTTAAAAATAAGACTTAATGAGCATTTTATAGGCCTACTATATATTGACTGACATTTCAGTGTAGTAGCCTACTTTGCACCAGTGATTTATACAGGCCTTAACATAAATCACTCAGAAAAATGAAGTCATAACCCTTACTTTGAATCATATTAAGTTTGTACAAGTAATTTAATATCTTTCCTTCAGATTAAGTCAGTTTCATTGAGCCAAAATAATATAGTCAGAATAGGTCGATTTTGTAGGTTTAACTTCACTTCATTAGGTTTGTCAAACTCAATTTACTTAGGTTTATATAATAAATGTTGGTACATTATATTAGTAATCATTAGTAATGCCAGATGAGCAAGTGTAAGACAGTGATACTGTTGCACTTGTCAATTCTTCACAATGCTAACCCCCAAAACTCTAAAAATAATAGACTCTTTTAAATACCAATATAAATGAAGATAAAACATGAACAAATCTCCTCCTATTATCATCTTGCTTAAAAAATGTCCTTGCCAAGTTTTATCAATGCTACATTAACACAGAAAGTATTAATGTAAGCTCAACTCAAATAGATAAAGTAAACTTTTTGTTTTTTGTTTTTCATTAAACCATTACCAACCCAGTGGCTGTGAACTTGTGAATCGTAAACTGGAGCTTTGCCAAAGGGGCAGTAGCATTCAAGGTCCCTGATGCCTACTGATATAAAACATCACTGCAGAACACTATATCTCACAGCATCACCTCATCAATCAGTAGGCCAGCATATCAGCACTGACATTTCTGGATGATGTTGTTTATATATCAAAAATGACCTTCTGTGTCCACATTTGTCATTTTGTCAAATGACATATTTCCTTCAACAGCTAAGCTTAAATAATTGAGACATTCCTCTACACAAAGCATACCCATGTTTTGCCATTTTGCAAATTTCAATAAGTCTTAATTCAGCTATAGTTAAATCTAAAACTGAATAGTGTTTTCTTCGCAGACTTCAAGACAGTTTAGCTTCCTGGTTCTCGAGCAAGGTAAAAAGGCGGGGTAAAAAAAAAACCTTTGCCGCCTCGAGGAGCTGAGAGTTGTTGTTCCTTTTCAAGTGCTTTGGTGGCGCCCTCTAGTGGACAGTTAAACAGCCTCCAGGACGTCACAGGATTTGGTGCAATGAAAAAAGCGGATTCTTGCGTCAGTTTCCACACAGATTAAGCTTTGTTGTAGACTAAAATGTCTTTTCAACCAAGGAAAATAATAGATAACAAAATAATACCAAATAATTGTTCCGAGAAATAAATTAATTCACCATATGTTTGTTTTCCTCGTAAACTTATGCTAAAAAAAAAAAAAACAAACAAAAAAAAAAAAAAAAAAAAAAAACAAACCCTGCTAGAGTATCTCTGCTTTCACATTGCCTCATTTACTCACGCTAATGCAATCCCAGACGTGTATGACAAAGATATTTTAAAAAAAATAACTCAGCTCTGGCGGACAGAACTTTGAAGCTCCAAAAAGCAAATTAAGGTAGCATAAAAGTAATCCATAAGACTCCAGTGGTTAAATCCGTGTCTTCTGAAGAAATATGATAGGTGTGAGTGAGAAACATATAAATATTTAAGTCCTTTTTTATTATAACTTCTCCTCCCTGCCCAGTAGGTGGCGATTTGCATGAAGAATGTGAATCGGCAAATACAAATAAATCAACAACAAAAAAAGAATGTGAAATTAGAGATTCACAGTAAAAAAGGACTTAAATATTGATCTTTTTCTCACCCACACCTATCATATCACTTCTGAAGACATGGATTTAGCAACTGGAGTTGTATGGATTACTTTTATGCTGCCTTAATGTGCTTTTTGGAGCTTAAAAGTTCTAGCCACCATTCCCTTGCACTGAATAGACCAACAGAGCTGAGATATTCTTCTAAAAAACTTTGTGTTCTGCAGAAGAAAGTCACACACGTGGGATGAAATGAGTGTGAGTAAATTATGAAAATTTTCATTTTGGGTGAAATATCCCTTTAAATGGTTTACCCATTCAAATTAATCTCTCCACATCATCTTATTCATAAATATCCTTGTAAATTGCTTAACTTAAAGGGATAGTTCACACCCAAAAGGGAAATTATAATACTTTTCTCACCCTCATTTAATTCCAAACCAAATGGCATTCTTCCACAGAACACAAAATGAGATGTTAAGCAAAATGTTCATTGTTCATTACACCTCTTTTACATACAGAGGCTAACATTCTGCCAATAACATCTCCTTTATGTGTTCTGCAGAGGAAAGACTGTTATAGAAGGTTTCTAAACCAGTTTAGTAGTCTGCTGTAGGAGCTTTGTAAGATTGCTGAGGCTTTGGAGGTTTTCAATGCACATCCCATATTACTACACAACAACTGGAATTTGAAGAGAGGACTGTGTGCATCATAAACAGTCACAGAGAGAAAGATAATGATGTCTTATCAATGTGCACTCTTATTATGAAGTTACAGACGACATACAAACATACATTGCAAAAATCACAAAAGCAATTTATTTATAAAAACGGGCCCAGTGAGCTTGGCTACACTCTACTTCAAGACATTACAAAAAAATGCCATGATTTTCAACACTTTGTCAAATCTGTACACAATACATAATCAAAGCAATGAAAAATAATTATAATTTTACTATGGCCAGTACATTGTTACTTTAAAAAAAAAAAATAAAAATCAAGCAAACGGTTATTATATAAAAACATTTATAACAAAAAAAGTTGAACAATTCAAATTAGAGGACATTGAATGCATAAATCAATAATGGATTTGTCACTGGCTAACAAAGAGTGCATTTCAAAAGAACAAAGAGGTGGGAAAAACAAGAACTTTCACACATATTTTAAAAATAAAGTATTCATATTATTTACATTTCAAACATGAAATAAGGTAAGGTGAGGTGGATCACTTCTGAAGCCAGATCAATGCCAAAACTACATAGGATGGTTCAGTCTGAGTTGAGAGAACAGAAGTTACGCTCCAGACATGAACACAGTGCAGCAGTGTGGAACAGATCTCCAGACCAAATCCCTGCAGCGGGGCACAGGTTAAGGGCTCTATTTTTCGCATGTTCTGTGTGCTGAACCAATGTTCTCAGCTGACTGTACAGGTCTGGTTGCACAAGAGGCCAAAAGTACATAAGAATAAGAACAGCTAAACAGTTTTTTTTTTTTTTTTTTAATCAAATAGTAGTGCATGAGACCAGAGCTGCAGACTTTCCATTTCATATATTCAAACTTCACTCCAATGAATATCACAAAATAAAGAGCTGCACATGGTCCTTTTGAAAATAATTACATGTTCAAAACCTGTTCCTTTGCACGAAGGCAAGTGTGCATTTACGTTTAACCTTTTTAAATAAGACAATCATGAGTAAAACATGCAATCTTAGTGCTGAGGAATTTACAGTTCCTCACATTTGCAAAACAGTAAGCAAAAGCACACACATCCAATGGCAAAAAAGCTCAGCGTAGGCGCTCGACCAAAAAAAGGGGGAAACAGCTTCAAAAGAAACAAGTCGGCACACCACAAAAATAGAACATTTAGTGTAATCCCACCTTGGTGACATTTCGAGCCACCCGACTCTTCATCAGACCAGCAATTCCTCACATTTGCAACTGAAAATCTACAACACATTAAAAATAGACTTACTGAACCTCCATTGCAAAAGAAATCAATTACCGGTATTTTTGCAGGCCAACAAGAGAATGTGTCCTTAAAACTTCCTGATCTTGGAGGTTTGAGCTAAATTGTGAGCAGATGTGGAGGAATAAAGAGAGTTAGGATTCAGTGGGATAAACAGAATGAGAATCTCCTGATGGGGATTTTGAAAGGAAATCTTGATTCTTATCTCCCCGAGTCTTGGCGTGCTGGTTAACTGGGATTACAGGGTCTGCCAGAGGGCTCAGAAGATTCAATAAAGTTTGCTGAAAATACCAGGGATTTAAGACCAACAATGTTGGTTCATGCGACACACCTGCGACACACAGGACTGGGCACCTGTTCTTTCAGATGGCATAGATGGATATTTAAAAACAAAAACAAACACAAAAGAAAAAAAGAAAACAAACAAACAAACACAAGAAACAAACAAACTAAACTAAACCAAAACAAACAAATTACACATAATTGAAAGAAACAAAACACAAAAAAGAAACAAAACAAGCAAAACAATACACAAAAAGAAAAAACAAAAAAATAAAATAAAACACAAAACAAAATCAAAAAACAAAACAAACATAAAGGAAACTAAAAAAAAGAAAAAGAAGCTAAACAAAGAACAAAAGACAACAACAACAACAAAAGAACATAAAAAAACAAATTAACAATAAGAGCAAAAGCAAAAGGTCATACATTCAAAATGGGCTGACATAAAATATTTAAATCATTTTTTTTTTTTTACATTTTTAAAAGGTATTTCAAGCAAAAAGTTCAGAATTATTTACAAAAACAGACAGAATAAACACTGTTTAAGTACATCAACTTAACAATAATGACATTCAATGTTGAAGAATTACAAGTTGAAATTGCAACACTTGAGATGTGCTTTCAGTGACTTATCATCACTCAAACCTTAACATTAAAATACGGTTTAAATAAGGTTTATAAAGGCTTGTTGGGATGTAAAGCACTCCAAGCACATAAGGGAAACTGCACTGTGAGTGAAAACGTGAGCTTATTTTATGACCCTACAATAGCCCTAAATATTGTGTTTGGCCGCAGTAAAAGTTTCCATATCAATGACATCATCATCCTATTCATCAGGCCAGTATCTGTTCTCATTAAAAAAACAGACACAGGCATGCATCAAGACTCATGGGGTTTAAACTTCAGTTTTCATTAAAGCCTAACCGAAGGGTAGAGACCATTCCAAACACATAACAATTAAAATCAAAAGCTAGCTTTTCCCAGAAGTCTCTTTGACAAAGTCTCAGCAAATACTCTTCCTCTTGATTCAAAGTTGTGAACTCTCTGCTGGAATTTATGTATCTCTGCTGACAAAGACACACAGGAAGGTACAAGACATTCCTGGAATAGTGAAGCTCTCGTTCAAACTCATTGACTTTGTTTGATCTAAAAGCTTTGAATGTACAAGAAAGTTAGGTCGCTATTAAGGAGAGCACTTTAGTTAGAGACAAAAGAGTGTTAAATTGAACAACTGTGTCCTTACAAAAAATAATACTTCACTCATGGAAAAACAAAACAACTAAAAAGACTTTAAAGGGATAATTCACCCCAAAATGAAAATTCTGTTCTTATTTACTCACACTCATGTCATTCCAAACCCATTTGACTTTCTTCCGTGGAGCACAAAAGGGGCTGTCAGGCTAAATTTTAGCCTCAGCCACCATTCACTTCATTGTATGGAAAAGCATCCATAATTTTTCAGGGATTTTCAACAACATGAGAATGAGTGAATGATGACAGTTAATTATTTTGGCAAACTATCCCTTTAATATGAATACTTAAATCCTTAAATAACAGCTACATTTTCTGAACAAGATGATCACGTAACATATTGATTTTAATACAAAGTATTCTTCCCTTTTTAAGATTTCAAACTAATTCAAAGGAAAAATCTTCCTGAAAAAGCATAGAAGGAACTCATATCTTACTGGCACAGATTCATGGAGCTGGAAGTTACAACTGATCATAAAAAAATAAATAAAAACATGATCTTTTTGTTTCTTTTTAACTCCAAAAATGTAAACGTGCTTTGATCCTGAAGGAAACTGCTGCGTCACACATTTCTTTGCCTAATTGCCCGTTGTGGATGTTGCATTCTGTGAATGAAGACCTTTTTAATAACTATGTATAATTACTACATATACTGTACATGCACGTCTAATCCAGATACAAGGAAAACATTATTAGAGGTAAAAAGTCTATTTCTCAGTTGTTTCCAAGTCTTCACTGAATTATTGTTAGATATGATGCATTAATCCAGATTTGATGCTGCTGGTTTTGACTAAGAAGCATATCTGTTTTTCCAGACCATGTTGCTTGTTTCTCTTGCAAGATCTGGCATTTCAGATCTAGTATTTCACCCAGCCCTTAGCGCAGAGTACTGTCATTTTTAAAAGAACGTTATTAACCGTTCTTTTATTTTGTTCTAACCGGTAACCTTTTGGAAAGTAGGTTGGGGAATTTCTGAACCGAAACAATAATAAACAATAAAAAAAACGTTTTTGCTCAGAACAACCCAAAATGAAAAACATTAAATTTTTAATCCCTGGTAACTTCTGTATATACTGTATAAGCTGTTTTGTTGTCCCTAGCTTTTCTTCAATTAAATATCTAAACTGAATTAAGAATTTAATTGTCATTGACTGTGTTTACATACAAACCAATATGCTGATAGCTACCAAAAATCAGCTTATTAAAAAAATTCAATAACACAAGAAAACTGCATTTACACGATACTTATGTGTACAGGCATCACCATAACACTTATGCACATTGGATTACGCCAGTATGAACACAGGTAAAGATGTTTAAATGCAATGCGAAATCGAAGTAATGGGCTAAAAGATACCTATATATCTATATATCTATATCTATCTATCTATCTATCTATCTATATATATATATATATATATATATATATATATATATATATATATATATATATGTGTGTGTGTATTTTTTTGCTTAAACTGTTTATGACTTTACCCCGATTAAAGAAAGCCATTTAAGGCATTGACATGATCACACACGTTGTCGGCTTATTAAACCAAATTGGTTTAAGATTGTGCATGTAATGGTCCTTATGTTGTTGTATGTTTACATGCACACCAATACACTGAAAACTACCAAAAATCTATTTATTCAAACATTCTGCCAACTCAAGAAAACTGTTTACATGACATTTAAAATCATTGGGATATTATCTGCTTTTGATGTCAGAACGTCAACAAGCATGCACTAAACATTTGCGCACACTGGATAAGCCGTTAAGAGCGCCGGTAAAGGTGTTTAAATGCAACGCAAAATCGGAGTAATGGGAAAAATCTACCTGTGCCAATCGGTTTACGCTTAAACCGTTTATGACCTTACCCCAATAAAGGAAAGCCGTTTAAGGTGTTTACATGACCACACACGTTCACGAGTTATTAAGCATAATCATTGTATGCATACATTTGAAAGCGTTCAATCTTACATTGCAATTTTAACAATTTTGTTGCACTTTCAAAACAAATTACTGCACACTGGTATCTTTGTTTTATTTACTGGCCAAAACCAACTTTTACTTGCAGTTGGAGCTAACCGACTGTTAATTATGGACCCTGAAAATAAACAGCATCCATATAATTAAAAAGTTCTCAAAATTGAGATCCTGGCTGCTGATTCGAGCACAATTCAATGTTATTGATGTTATATGTAACACATTCACTCGTAGCAATGATGGAGAATTAAGGGGAGGTCACACTACACTTCATGCTCCATTCACTCCCATTGAAACGCATCCAAATCAGAAGACCGGAAACGCAAGTTCATGCGAAGAAATTTCACACTATGCTGCGGATGGAAGTTCAAGTTTGGTGAACCCTGAACTGCGAATCTGGATGAATAGAAGTCATGTGACCTATGTAAGATTGAAATGTCACAGACTGACCTCTTGGCTCAATTCAAAATATAAATATTTCAAAGCTGCGTATTTTTATTGTTGCTGGAAAGTGAGTAGACTGTATATTCTAACATTCTGAAAATAATATTATTTTTTTATTTGTGATTTACTATTTATTAAAACCAGAAACCCTCGCACATGACATCATATCCTGGTCCACTGCGATGTCCGAAATAATTTTGTATGCTCAAAGCCTTGTGACAGGGGCATTACATTGCAAAGATGAAAGTCAGTGTGCAGATTCAAACTATACTTTTATATATGGAATATATACAAGAGAATGCTTGGCACGTGTGCATGGAAGCCATATGTGAGTAAATCCATGCTTAGAAAAAAAAGACCATGTGTTTAGAGCAGAAAAATGATACTTAGAGACATACTTTCATTCTTTTGTGGTAATAAAAGTCATGGCACAGTGTTGTAGGGAGTACTGCTTGGCCACATATCTTAAAGAGTGGCATAAGCATCATATCCCTTTTGAAGGCTGGAGAAGGCCATATCTGTGGTGCTTGCATTCATGTTTTGTTTGGATGGTGCTTTGGCTGTTATGTGTTGTTTTGTGATGATATACTTTTGGGGTTGCAGGGTGGAGAGGTTGCGGAGGGTGGATGACAGAATTCTTTGATCGTTACGGTGAAGAGGTTAGCCGTAATGTCTGTGACGACCACGTTGGCACATCGGGATGTCATGTCAGGATGCCAATCCAAATCCTTCTCTTCCTCTGATGGCTCTTCCGATACGGGCACCTCAGGGACTTTTAGTGGCCGACGACCAGAGAAGGGATGGCGACGCCGCACTCGCCTGTCCATTTCATGAGGTACGGAAAGGTCAAGGATGTGCTCATTCTCCTCTGATGATGATGATGCAGAGGATGAAGAGGAAAACATGGGAGAGGATGGAAGAACGGATGGAGCTGAGCTGTTTTTTGAGGCCACAGGTTGAGGGCTGAGTTTGTGGATGGCCTGATCTGGGGCAGTTGTTGGTGAGGCCTGGGGCATCAATGAGGAATTCTTGGGTTGGATTTGTGGTGGGAAAGTCGATGACGAAGAGAGACCGTTGCTGATTGCATTACCATGATTCTCTACACTTTGAGTCTGGCTCTCAGAATTGCTTGCAGAGTCAAACAGTTTTCCAAATGCAGGGAATCCAGAACCACTAATGGGGGGCTGGATTCCTCTGTACGAACCTTCTCCAAACCTCCTATTCTTTCCAATTACTCTATTCCGAGATGGAATTTTCTGGCGCCCAAAGTGGGATTGCTGGGTGAAGCTTTGCATGTTTGTCCTTTTACTATTGGGGACTCCACCATTCCCAGCCTTGTCGACCACTTTTAAGTTCAGAATGACCCGACCCTTCTTCACCTCTCGGGGTTTCACTTTGCGGTTCAGAATACGGACTGTTTCTGAGAATGGACTGACTGTTGGCCGGGATGAGAAAGGATTGGAGGAACCGAACGTTTGTGCAGAGTCGGGGGGACGGGGTAAGGGGCGGCGTGCCATACGATGGCAACGGTGAATGTCTTTCTTTAATTTGGGCTGAGCAGCCCCGGACTGCAACTTGGCATTGGAGGAGGCAGTGGGGGTGTAGGATGGTGTGGCCGAGGGAGGAGGAAGTTTGGAATGCTGCTGTGGACGACTGTGCTTGAACTCCTGGACTCGTGGGGAGGTTTCTGCAGCCTGTGCTCTTGACTAAACAGAAATACCAGGAAAAAAGTGTCACTTCTCTCAAGTGTTACAAAAACATAATTCAAAGAAAACAAAAAAAAAATCTATAAAAGAAAACTTGTAAAACATGGCATTCAAGGGTTGTCAATTACAGGAGGGTTCCCAAAGTCAAAATGTAAAAGTATACATTGGTTTTTATATTCTTTTAACAGTGTTTTTAAACAAAATTTTTGAAACCATACACGTTAAGAGTGTTCCAGCTGCAATATACTTTACGGAAAATCGCATAAACCGATGGCAATGCGTTGACCAAGCACGCGCAACACGCGGCCCGGTTAAACATGCTTAATGTACGTTCTTGCTTTACCGTGGCGGGAACAAACCTCAGTGCTCAAGGGGGTGATAGTGTTACCTTCAAACATCCGTGCCATTAAACAGGATGTGTTATTATTCTGGTAAGTTGCTATAAATACACTGACTTTAAATTAATTGCTTAGCAATATTCTAATCAAACTGATGTTCCGCCAATACAGTTGTTGACTTTAATGAGAAAACTCACCATAGAAGCGAGTGCCCCTTGTGGCAACGATAAGCATGCATCGTGTACTTTCACTATGTTAATAATTGCGGTCAGACACATTTTGCAACGCAACTATGCACAGCTTCTAGAAGCGTTTTGGCAACAGATTGCCCCCCGAAAACTACCTAGATACAACATTTCCTTTAAACAAGTTGACTCCCTGAAATCACTGTATAATTTGAGATACTGATAGCAGCTGCATGAAAATGACTTTGCACACCAACAACAAATTCATTTTTCTGTCAGTAGATGAGGCATAAAGTACTGTGAATTGATGACATACCTTCAGAAGCAGCGTTTTAGGTTTCGGGCCCCTCTTTTTAGGTCCATACATCTCTTGCTCTCGCTCTCTGAGCAAAAACATGAGTTGATCAAAGGGGTTTCTGATTATGTCAGTGTTTGCACATACATACTGAGCGCTTGTGTCAGTTTCAGCTTTAGCTTTATGAACAACAAACTTCCTCTGAGCACAAACCATGACTACAAAAGTATTACTTCGTACATCTGACTCGAATTTTCATGTGATGTGACTTAAGATGTCTGTTTGACTGCTTCCTGTGTATGTAAGAAAGAGCCAATCGTGCTGACTCAGGGAGACCACTTCAAAAAGATGCATCAACAGTCACAACAGTAATTAACATTCATTAGATCCCATAGCCAGCATTGCAAAAACTTCAATCAAGGCAACATGTTTACATGGAAATATAACATTTCCTTTTGCTCTTTGCTCTGAAACAGGAGAATTTCGGTCAAAAGGGAGAACTGTTTAAACCATTTAGTAAAATGTTACAGAATTTGAAACGGCAAGTATGAAAGTTTAAAAACACATTCATGTGAATAACATTGTCACAATTCATCTTATTTAATGAATTACAACCCCGATTCCGAAAAATTTCAGACAGTATAGAAATTGCTAATGAAAACAAAAAAAGAGTGATTTGTAAATTCTATATACCCAGTGCTATATTGAAAGCACTACAACAACACGTTATTTGATGTTTTATCTTGTGAATAACTGTTTAACTGTTTTTTTTGTTTTTTTTTTTAAATATACCCTAATTTCAAATCAGATGATTGCAACATGCTCCAATAATGTTGGGACAGTCAAGTGTTTACCACTGTATAACATCATCATTTCTTCTAATTACACTTATTAAGCATTTGAGCACTTAAGACTCAAGTATGTGAAGTTTAGCAAGTGGAATTTTCCCCCATTCATCCATTATGCAGGTCTTCAGTTGCGCAATTGCACTGGGCCTTTGTTGACGTATTTTGTACTAAATAATCTGCCACACATTCTCAATTGGAGATGGTCAGGACTGCAGGCAAGCCAATCTAACACCTGCACTCTCTGCTTATGCAGCCATGCACTATAATCCGGGCAGTATGTGGCTATGTGCTGGAAAACCACTTCTGAATGCGCATGATCTACGATCCCTCAGACGTCACTGTCTCAAAAACCGTCATGCGTCTGTAATGGATATCAAGACATGGGCTCGGGAATACTTCGGGAAAACTTTGTCAGTCAACACCATTCACCGCTACATCCACAGATGCAAGTTAAAAATGTACAATGCAAAGCAGGAGCCATATATCAACACTGTCCAGAAGCGCCACCAACTTCTGGGCTTGGTCACATCTGGGATGAAAAGTAGAACAGTGGAATCGTGTTTTGGGGTCCGACGAGTCCACACTATTAAACATTCCATATTTTTTCCAACGTGTTCTCCAGTCCAAAGAGGAAAATGACTGTCAGAGCCGATATCAGCGTCAGATTCAAAAGCCAGTGATGGTATGGGAGTGTGTTAGTGCCCATGGCATGGGTAACTTGCACATCTGTGAGGGCACCATTAATGTAGAAGGGTAACTTGCACATCTGTGAGGGCACCATTAATGCAGAAAGGTTTGTACAAATTTTGGAGCAACATACTGTTTGCTGGCATCCAGTTGGCATCTTTTCCAGGGACGTCCCTGCATTTTCCAGCAGGACAACGCCAAACCACATACTGCCCAGATTACAAGTGCATGGCTGCGTAAACAGGGAGCACGGGTGCTAGACTGGCCTGCCTGCAGTCCTGACCTGTCTCTAACTGAGAATGTGGCGCATTATGAAGTGCACAATACAGCAAGGAAGGCTCCGTACAATTGCACAGCTGAAGACCTGCATAATGGATGAATGGGGGAAAACTGACCCTTCGCTAAGCCCTGCCTTAAAAGCGTTTCTGACCAATCCTCTTTTAGGAACTGTTGCCCCACTGCCATTTCTCTGACAAGCGTTTGCCTTTTTACAATGAGAGCCTACGGAAGTCATGTGTTTGGGTAGTTTTAAGTGGGACTATATCGAAAACACTTTGTTGCCAGGTCACTTGTAATAGTGACACAAGATACCTACAGAGGAGACATGCAGTGTTTTTTGTTTCTTTTAAAAATCTTTAAATAAATCTCACGAAAAGCATGCTATGGATTAAACTGTGTTTGCCCTCATTCCCAAAAAAACATATACAACATCAGTGATGACCTACATTTCCTCCCAGGTAAATTAAAGCTAATAACTGAATGTTAATAAATGTATGTACTGATTCAGGTCTTAGTAAAGGCAATAGTAAACAAAGAGTTTACAGCATCATAGTGAGTGTGTTATGAGATGTTATAAGCAGTTCTTTTCACTTACACTAATGTTATGAGGTTTGTAATCACTATCAAATGATGCTTTTCTCTTTTAAAGTGACTGAAAATTGTTTGCCTTTATTCTGATTTGCCGTCTCCACAGTTTTCAATCAGAGTGTAATTTAACACATTTTTTTTTAATAAAAAGACAGATAAATATGCCTTACAGTGTCACTCTTCATTCCAGCCCACGCAAGAATATTATCAATTCCGTTTATGAGAATATTAGGGCAAAAACTGCACCGTTCACGGCAATCTCCCATTCATTCCTATGGGAAGTTCTGCAGAGCTTGTCAGAGCAAGCGACCGTAACCAAGAAGGGCGGAACTTATAATGTGTTGTTGTAGTGCTTTCAACATAGCACAGGGTGAACAGAATTAACAAATCACTCCTTTTTGTTTTTATTATCATTTTCCATCCTGTCCCAACTTTTTCGGAATTGGGGCTGTACAAAGCAGCAACAAAACTCACTTTTGTTCAAACGCTGCAACGAGTCGTTCATCAAGGATATTCTCCTCAGGCTCCCATGTGCTGTACCTACAAAAAATACATTCACATATCATTTACAGCCCACTATTATACAGAAACATAATTTTAACAAAGTTGATATACAAGTACTTCACTCACTTTATCGCCCATCCTTTCCATTTCACCAGGTACTCCATTCGTCCCTGTGGAAGAGTCAAAACCAATTCCAAAAACTTACGTTTATCTCTGTGAGAGGACAGACACCTTTCATTTAAGGCTGCAACTTATGATTATTTTGATAATCGACTAATCTAACGATTATTAGAGCGATTATTCGACTATTTGGGCGATTATTACAACGATTAATCATTAGCTCTTAACCGAATATTCAGCTTATGCCACGACTTAAAAGGTTGTATTAAACATTCTTGCTAACAATAAAGAGGACAAAATTCTCTTTTAAAAATACCCTTAAATGACATTCTCTGAACTAAAGGAAAAAAAAACAACTTTTTATTAAATTTAATTCAGCAAAAAATTCACTGCAAAAAATCCTATTGTTATCAAGTGTTTTTGTCTTTTTTTCCATTTAAAATGATCTAAAAATCCTTAAAACAAGATACATTTACTTGAGAAGCAACATAAGATATTTAGACTTGTTTTTACAGAATATATCTTAAATATAAGTGTATTTTGTATTCAAGGGGAATTTTTTTTTACTTCTGCCAGTGCAGTAAAGACAAAATATACTCATATTCAAGATACATTCTCTGAAAACAAGTCTAAATATCTTATATGTTGCTTCTCAGGTAAATGTATCTTGTTTTAAGGATGTTTAGATATTTTAAAATATTTAAATATTAAATATTATATTCAACATTCTCCGATAACAATTTTTTCTTCTGCAGTATAGCTCCTAAAGTAAATGTACGTAAGCAGTTTTAGATACTTATATTGGAAAACAAAACAAAAAAGACAAATCTAAAACCAATTATTTTTTATATTTTTTTTGTATTGTATAATGGGCTAAGACTACATTCTCTCACCTTTTTGGTCACATCGATTAATCTTTAACTCACAAAAAACAAACTCCCTCTTCTTGATAGAGCTTGAATCGACAATTTTCTTCACAATAAGATAAACACCATGACACATATATTATGATTCACTACGTTACGAGCCATCATGTTATAATCTAGCTGCAGTAATCGGGCGCCTCGCACTGTTTTTCACACGACTCATTTAAGTACCTCTGACCGCACAGAGAAATGCCAGTTTCGGAGTTTGTGCTTATTTATACAACCCACTTCCTTATTATTTGAACTTTAATAAAGGATGCATTAAAGATATAACGATGGGGTGTTTCCTTTTTAGATGCTCTGACAGGCAAGTTTTCCTCAAGCGGAAGGCCAGGTGCGGCTCCACTTTATTTCACGTCAAGACGACACTGCTTCTATTTTTACTTATTTTGTATTTCTGTATTATAATTCCCTCATACTTTGCAATCTACATCACCTTAATCTGTTTGGAAAGTTTGGAGTGATCTGGACTGTGAGTTGTTCTTTCTTCCTCTCCTCAATCAAGCGTGAGCTGAAGTGCTGCTCTCCTGCGTCATCATTAGTTTGCATATCTGATCTCATGTTACATTAAATGAGATCAAACGACTATTCGACAACGGAAACTTTTATCGACAATTGTTTATTGTCAACATTGTCGATAACGTCGACTAATCGTTTTAGCCCTACTTTCATTAAAGGGATAGGTCACCAAAATGATAATTCTCTGATCATTTACTCACTCTCATGTCATCCCAGATGTGTATGACTTTCTTACTTCAGCAGAGCACAAAGATTTTTAGAATAATATCTCAGCTCTGTTGGTCCATTTAATGCAAGTGAATGGAGCCCAGAACTTCGAAGCTCCAAAAAGCACATAAAGGCAGCATAAAAGTAATTCAAATGACTCCTGAGATTAATTTCATGACTTCTGAAGCAAAATAATATTTGTGGGTTAGAAACAGATCAATATTGGAGTTCTTTATTATTATAAATTCTCCTCCCTGCCATTAGGTGGCAATATGCACAAAGAATGTGAATCGTCCAAAAAAAAAAAAAAAAAGAAGAATATTGAAGTGAATGTGGAGATTTACAGTAAAAAAGGCCTTAAATATTGATCTGTTTCTCACCCACACCTATCATATTGCTTCTGCAGACATGGATTTAACCACTTGAGTCATATGGATTACTTTTATGCTGTCTTTATGTGCTTTTTTGGACCTTCAGAGTTCTGGTCACCATTCACTTGCATTGAATGGACCAACCGAGCTGAGATACTATTCTTTTTTTTTTCTCCCAATTTGGAATGCCCAATTCCCAATGTGCTTTTAAGTCCTCGTGGTCGTGTAGTGATTCGCCTCAGTCCGGGTGGCGGAGGACGAATCCCAGTTGCCTCCGTGTCTGAGGCCGTCAACCCGTGCATCTTATCACGTGGCTTGTTGAACGTGTTGCCACGGAGACATAGCGCATGTGGAGGCTTCACGCCATCCACCGTGGCAACTACGCTCAACTCACCACGCACCCCATCGAGAACGAACCACATTATAGCGACCACGAGGAGGTTACCCCATGTGACTCTACCCTCCCCAGCAACCGGGCCAATTTGGTTGCTTAGGTGACCTGGCTCGAGTCACTCAGCACGCCCTGGGATTCGAACTAGCGAACTAGCGTAAGGTGATGTCTGTGACTAAAATGTGATTGGCTCTTTTACTTGTAAGGCGGAACTTCCTTTCTACATCCGTTGATCGTTGGGCGTTCCAATTTCTCCCTTTCATTTTAACAGAAGTGACCCATCTCTGCTAAATAGTCTCTGTTTGTGTTCAGCAGAATTAAGTCAGTCATACACATCTGGGATGGCCTAAGAGTGAGTAAATGATGTGACAATTTTGATTTTTAGAACTTATTCAAATTCCGTGCATTCCCAATGTAACAGCCAACAAACAACTTTAACAAGTGTTTTTATGGTTTTGATGTTTTGAGAGACACTGTTGTTTTGACAAACAATATTTCCCATTGCACCAGCCTCAAAAAATGTATAAAGTATACTTAATCAATATAGTTATATTATTATATGATTATGATACTATACTAATGTATTATTATATTATATGATTATGATACTATACTAATGTATTATTATTATTACTGCTATTATTAATGAATGTAACGAACACATCTTTTTCCCATCTACTAAAAACAAAAACAAAAGGAAAATCGATCTGTAGCTTTTTCCCACACCCAAGAGATACCAAGAGATTACTTGCATGAGACCGACGAGTCGTGCCGGGACAGAAACAGAACGCAACGCTCCCATTATAAATCAACGATGCTGTCTATACTGCAGGCGCGCGAAGTATAAAACATCTTTGTTTATTATAATGCAATATACATATAACTGATTATAATGGGAGCGTTCTAGTTTTATAGCGCTGCGTCGCACGCTCCGGTGTAAATGGGGTGTCAGGCGAAACACCGGCCTTTGTCAATAAATTTGCACTCCGGGCAGACACAAAAAAAAGCTAACCCGCTAACAGCACCAGCTCCAGCTGACACTTACCAAAAACAAACTGCTACTGTACCATGATCGTCACAATAAACATCTTAGTCAAATTAGTATGCTCAAAGGAGCCCTTAATGCATATGCAAATGAGCGCGATATGCATTACGAGCAATTTTGCAGATTGTATTGGAAAGCGTGGTGCTCTAGTGCAGTTCATGTATCGCACTCGGTGTGCAGGGCTGAACTTTAGTGTTTCTGTAGGCCGCAGAGAGCCAAAATAAAATGATTTGATTATAAAGTAACTGACCTTGCGGACGCGGCGCTTCAGGATGGCCTCAGCGGCAAACACACGGTCCCCTGCCGCAGATAGCTCCATCTTTAGCGGGACAGCAGAGACGGGTTCTTCCGCGGAAGCTATAAAGTGATCCTGCGCCGTGGAGGAGTAAAACACACACACACACACACACACACACACACACACACACACACACACACACACACACACACACACACACACACACACAGTTTTTGTTTGTTTTTTTACATTTAATAATAGGCCTGATGATAATTATAATAATCATAACCTTAATAATAGCATAAATAATTAATGTTATACAATTGATATTTAGTAGGATAAAATTAAGTATAAATAATAACTACAGTTTATATTTAATGTCATATTTTTTTCAAATATGTTAATATATTTACACTAAATAAAATAAGAAGAACAATTTATGTTTAGCATTTAATTTAATTTAATATTTTATTTTAATTTTGAAAAGTGTAATTTATTTTATTATATTTAATATATATTTTTACATTTCTTATTTTAAATATATTGCTATTAAATATCTTAATAATAGTTATAGTATATGAAATTAAATTGTGAAATAGTATTCACGTTCTGTGTATGTTCTTAAGGCATGTAGATGATAAAGGATGTTGAATGCAGGGGCCATTCAGACTGAACACATTCTTGTGGTAAAAAAGTGCAATGAATAGACCAGTCCAGAACACAGGTCTCACGAGATGTGTATTTAAAACATGGTGTAATGGTCAAAGGCGTCCGTCTTGCCTGTTTACATAGAAAAGCAAGCAAAAAGCAGTGCAGTTGGACGAAAAACGTGTTCAGTGTGAACATCCCCTTAAAGAACAGCCTACAATTGCTATCCAAGCACAAGCAAGTTTGTATTAGACACTTTTTTACTTTTTTTTCTTTCTTTTTTTTTTTGTGATGCGTTTTTGATATTGTTGGCAGCATGTCATTCC
The DNA here is from genome assembly GCF_019703515.2 of Myxocyprinus asiaticus. Classification (NCBI taxonomy): domain Eukaryota; kingdom Metazoa; phylum Chordata; class Actinopteri; order Cypriniformes; family Catostomidae; genus Myxocyprinus; species Myxocyprinus asiaticus. The sequence goes on along the minus strand of NC_059356.1, from coordinate 41,368,760 downwards.
ACATGAAATTGAAACGCCTGTATTGGATATTTTTATCTACAGTACCTCACACCACGTCCATCTCAGCTTCTCTGCAAATAGGTTTAGCAATACATTTTCAGACACCAACAAAGAATTAGCAGTTTTACAGCAGGTATCTAACCTCAGTCACACCTTATTACACGGCAGGCACTGTTAAATAATTCACAGGCCACACAGGTGACAATAGCCCCATCTCTCTTTCTCTCTCTCTCTCCCTCTCTCTCTCTCTCTCTCTCTCTCTCTCACACACACACACACACACACACACACACACAAACAGGACAGGAGAGAGGACACAGGAGACGAGGGGGTCGACAGTGAGACTGTGGTGGGTTATCTGTCAGTGTGGAGTGTTTGTTGTTAAGTCAGTGGACATTGTTTATTGTTTGTTGGGCTGCAGTGACAGATCAGGATGTCAGGACAAAACAGTGATCTGCTGCATCGCACCACTCTGGGTATTTATACAGTAAGTCTAAAGTCTCTCTGAGTGTGAATTAGAAACAGTTACCTCTCATTTAAATTGAATGTCAATTTCACTTACTTTCATTTGAGTGAAAAACATTTTAATGCATCAAATAATAAGAAAGTCTTTGTTGAATACACTGACACAGAGTAGATTGTGTAAAGAAATGGTATTTGTTGAAATTTTTATAGATGAAATTTGTTTTTTTGGATTTTTGTGTAATCTAAATATACAGCATGCACCATTGGCTTCTTGTCATAGGCGTAATCAATTTTACATTATCAATATAAACAAGCTATATAATATAATATTCTGTAATATAAAATTAATATTATATTATATTCAGCATAAAAAAGTTAAACACCTACATTTGTACCTAATCTGAAAATGTATATAATTGATAATATATATAAATATAAATGAATATATTTCTTTGGACACAAGTGATTTTAGATGGTAAACTTTATTGTTGTGATAAACAACAACATGAAACTATAGCGATAATCGAAGTAACAAAACATGTTTGATATTTCTCTCACTGATTGTTGTTCTTACACTTTGTCTACGCACAGAGCATAATGGAAGAGTTCAACCCAAGTCTGCAGAGACTGGTGGCCCTGGGAAACAGTTACATTCAAGCTTTTCAAGGCAAGTGAACATGAAGATAAAATGAGGTAAAATGAGTGAATTAGAGACTGATGAAAAGATGTAAGGGGGAAGCAGAAGTGGAAAGTTTGAACTTTGGTCTGCCAGTTGTCATAGATAATAATAAGGCAGCATTGCTGGAACATCATTGGCTGATTCAATATCATTGTTTAATGACTGTCTATTTTATGAGACTTAGTTTCACTCAGTGACGTCCATGCAGAGCTAATAATGAGTAGCTTTGATAGACCTTGCATCTGTTGAAAACTTTAGTATTTTGAAAGACATCTATCAAACAACTTATCATGAACAAATAAAAAGGTTCTATGATTTTTATTGGGGTTTTTTAAATGTTTTTTTTTTTTTTTTTTTTTTAGTGTTTTGACAGTCAATATTCTATTTATGTTAGTCCTTAAAAAAAAACTATTGGTGTTGCGATACAGAATCAAACACTTTAGTTAGTTCAGCTAAAATCACAATATGTCGGCAGAACTAGTGAGCAAAAGATCCATTAAATGGTTTATCAAATAAACCATAATAAAATAATAATACCTTTAGTGAGGGTTATGCCTAAAACAAGTGAAAAAAGCCACCATCACACAAAAAGAATGTTTAGATATTTTACTGGAAAATAAGACAAAGATACCGATTAAAAATAAAATTTGAAGGGTAAAAATCACAGACTTAAAGTGGTAAATTAACCAAAATTAAATTTTTGTGTGTTTACAGCCCTTGCTGTCACAAGTGAGGCCTATTTCAATACTCTTACTAAGCTGGGTGAACAGGCCATGCAGAGTATGTCCTCTCGCTTGCTGGGTAAGCTTTTACTCCCTCTTATCATTTCATTATTTAGCACTCTTTTAATTATGGATGGATACTTTTCTGTCAAAGTCAAACATTTTACATACACTTGTACAGGCTACTTTCCATTACAGCGAGAGAGTGAGCAAGTGTGTGTGTGTGTGTGTGAGAGAGAGGGAGAGAGAGAGAGTTTGTGTGTTTATTGATGGTTATAAACCAAGACAGTCAGTGTCCTTCACACACTCAATTTGTACTTTGCTCTTGTAAATGCACTTTGTGTGTGAGTGTTTATTTATGACTGGCATCTATATCCCTGTTGTGGTTTAACAGAACAATTTCATTAAATTTCAATGGTGCTTTGGTTGCTATGAATCATATTTTATGACTAGTGTGTTGTGTGTTTGTGTGTGAGAGAGAAAGTTGTATGTGTGTGTGTGTGTGTGTGTATGTCAGTGGTCAATATCAGGTATCTGTACCTCCTCTGTGATTTTAAATAATACATGATGACACACCGTCAGATTGGCAGTGGTTGCTTAACCTTTAGAAGCCTAATACCTCCACTTTAACACATATTAACGCACAACACAGTGCCAGAAGATAGAATAAGTGTTATATGATAGACCAAAACATTGGCGAGGCCAATTAATCAACTAATATTTGGTCATTTTTTTTTTTTTTTTGGTATCAGCCGATAAATGTGTCCTGTTCGATGAACAGATATAGTAATTCCACCTAGTGTCAATTCCAAAATCCAAAATTGCAATTCAGCAATTTTGTGTATATAATATTTGCTGTTATTAAATTGTATTATATATAGTGTAAATCAGTGTTACATCAGCCATACAGTGTTCCTACAGTATATTAGACTATATTGTTCCTACACAAGGCTAAAGCATTCCTACGAGGCTATAGTGTTTCTACATAAAGCTATAGTGTCGCTATAGCATTCCTATACAAGGCTAAAGTGTTCCTATACAGTGTTTGGCTATATTGTCATATATAAGGCTATAGTTTTCTTTATAAGGTTAAAGTGTTTCTATTTAAGGCTACAGTGTTCATAAACAAGGCTATAGTGTTCCTGTATAAGGCTATAGTGTTCTTTACAGTATAAGGATAAAGCGTTTCTATATAAGGCTATAGTGTTCCTGTATAAGGCTATAGTGTTTCTATATAAGGCTATAGTGTTTCTATACAAGGCTATAGTGTTACTATATAAGGCTATAGTGATTCTAAATAAGGCTATAGTGTTCTTTATAAGATAAAGTGTTCCTATATAAGGCTATAGTGTTCTTTATAAGGATATGGTGTTTCTAAACAAGTCTATAGTGTTTCTATACAAGGCTATAGTGTTCCTATATAAGGCTATAGTGTTTCTTTATAAGGATATAGTGTTTCTATATAAGGCTATAGCATTTCTATATAAGACTATAGTGTTCCTATATCCAGTAAGACTATAGTGTTTCTAAACAAGGCTATAGTGTTCCTATAGAAGGTGATAGTGTTTCTATATAAGGCTATAGTGTTCCCATATAAGGCTATAGTGTTTCTAAACAAGACTAGTGTGTTTCTATACAAGGCTATAGTGTTCTTTATAATTATATAGTGTTTCTTAATAAGGCTATATTGTTTCTAAACAAGACTATAGTGTTTCTATACAAGGCTATAGTATTCCTATATAAGGCTATAGTTTTTCTATATAAGGCTATAGTGTTTCTATACAAGGCTATAGTATATAAGGGCATAGTGTTTCAATATAAGGCTATAGTGTTTCTATATAAGGTTATAATATTTCTATATAAGGCAATAGTGTTCTTATATAAGACTATAGTGTTTCTATACAAGGCTACAGTGTTTCTATACAAGGCTCTCATGTTCCTATATAAGGCTATAGTGTTCCTATATAAGGCTCTAGTGTTTCTATATACAGCTATAGGGTTCTTATGGCTATTGTTTTTCTATATCAGCCTATAGTGCTTCATGCACATAGTGATGAAATTTACTCTATACCTTGAATGCATGCTTTGGACAAAATGTCTTCTTGTTCTGTAGGTGATGTATTGATACAGATCTCAGAGAGTCAGAGAAGACTGACCAATGAACTGGAGGGAGTGGTGCGTTACCTGTCCTTGATCTCTCCTATTTACCCATCTTTCAAGATCATCTGTTCGCCTCTTTTTATTGACATTGAACCATTTTAGATTGTCTTTATGGCCAAACCCATGATAAATCAGTGTGTGTGTGTGTGTGTGTGTGTGTGTGTGTGTGTGTGTGTGTGTGTGTGTGTGTTTGTGTGTGCGTCTTTGTGTGTGATTGGTTCAGTTTCGCTGGTTCCACTCTGAGGTCCTCCAGGAGATGGACAGTAATGTCAGACTAGATAAGGATTACATCTCGGTAAGATTTTCAGAATGTTTTACACATCCATAGCAGTCAATGTACATTTAATAGAACAAAACTTGTGTGTAAAAATCTAACAGCCACTGTGTGTGGTTTGATTTCAAAGAGCAGATCAGTACCAGTTCTTTTTTTTATCATTCAGTCAAATCAAAACTCAGAACAGAAAGAACATTAGCCAACAGAAATTATCTTGCTAATGAATTTTAGAAATGTAGAGAGATATGTTAAAGTTGTTTGGTTCATTTACTCCTCAAGACCAGCAGGAGGCGTTATGAAATGGAAGTTAGAAACCAAGCAACAGCACTGGAGAGACAGATGAGAAGAGGGGTCCCACAGGTGAGAGCAGTGTATGGTCCTGCCCTAAAATTCCCAGAAGACTGATAAAATCCTGTACACCCTGACTAGAAAATTGAAAATTGTAGAAGTTAGCCAGTCATATTTTGTGCCATCTGAAGCTGAAACTACCGGTAGTGTGTCTATGTCTACACAGGCAATGTGTAACAAGGAAGATGGTGGTTAGCATCATTCATGTTAAGGCCTCCAAACAGATGTTAAAAGATGGTGGTAATGACCACAGAAGCGGATCAAATGTTTAAGATGTTGATTATAATGGTTCCGTTTGTGTTTAGGATGGCAGTGAGTATGTGCATTTTCTCAGAGAGAGTCAGAAAGAGGCATTAAAGGAGGAAGAAAGAAGATATCGATTCCTGGCAGAGAAACACTGTGGACTCACCCAGTCTATTGCATATCTCATGAACAAGGTAAATATTATTATGTTGACAAAGCCAACACACTGTTAATCTACAGACTTTGGTTAGAGTTTTCTCTAAATCCCTAAACCAAGACAAAATTTCTGACTGTATCTTGTACTAGAGCTTTCAAGCTACATCCACCAAATTCGGCACGGACCTTTAGACTGTTCTTACTTGAGTTGCTGTGTCTTTTCTAACTGATCATATTAATGGTTTTCCCATTACAGCTCAAATTGGCCAAAATTCCCATATACTTATATCGATGGAAAGTTCAAACGGGCCAAGAGTCTAAAACGGAATGTTTGAATTCAAACTCTAACTGTCTAAAAAGTCAAACGAAAACAAACAAACATGAGGCCTTTAATCTGATTTCTATCTCTAACCTTCAAACTTCAATTTTTGAAAACTACCTTTCAGACAAGACTTTGTCAAGCCAACATCAAAGCTTGTCTTGACAAACTTTACCTATCTAGTTACCTTTATTAGTGTCCATTTAAACCAGCTGCTTCATAGTGTCTGAAGTTTATTATGGACCCTTTTCACAGACTGATTCATTTCAGCCTTATTTAGTAGCGTAAATTTTGCAAACTTTTTTATATTTCCTATCATTTAAGTGTAAATTTGTAACATCATACTTTGTCTTACATTACCCTGGAGTAAGTAAAAAAAAATAAAAAAACGAGTTACCACAGATGCGGTGAGGTTTCTAATACATCTGCTGAGAGAGTGACAATAACTTTGCCATCTTATTTCATAATTCATCACTCTCTATATTTTTCTTCATTTGGAAAGCTGTGGAAACATAATAGTGGCATTTGTCTTTTGATGTTATAGCAAATGTGTAAGCAATGGAAATCTCCCATTCACCACTATCAAAGTTCACCCTGCAATCGTTTACTTCAGTGTTCCAAAAATCGGAAGTGTGAAAAGGGTCCATTAGCAGATGTTTATGTTGTTATGAGGTTTTCTGTATGTAAAAAATGGTCTCACTCACTACTGAACAGGAATTGGCATAATAAAAACTTTCCATTTCAATTTATGATAAAGTATTTTATTTTTCTGAAGGGAACTAAACCCTTTCTGTTTCTTTCAGTATGCTTTTAGGAGTTCTAAAGGAAAAATCAGAAACTTAAAACAAAATTAAAACTTCGGCAGTTTTATGTTTCTTTTTGTTTAGTTCAAACATTGTATTTTATAGAATGCAATTTTTTTCTGTCTATTGAAAATGTACTTGGAACAGGTTTTTTTTTTCTTTTTTTTTCAGCAAAGCGTGCTGAATTTGATTTATCTATGTAAATAAACATATTATTATTCCCAAAGACAGGGGACAGTCTGAAGAACAGAGCAGAGGGATGGAAAGATCTGGTGAATCACACAAGAGAATCTCGTCCACGCGCTCCTTCACGACTGGAGGAGAACACAGTGAGAAAAACAATCATATGATGACATCACAAGTTTCATATAATAACAAAATTCAATAATGCTGTATTTGCTATATCACAATAACCTTGATGGATATTTTACTCATGCCCTCTCTATCTTTTTCTCTTTCTCTGTGTTTTTCTGGTAGATTTATGACCATGTTAGCCGCTGGGCAGAGCAGCCTTTGGGGAGAGTTCCCTCTAGAGGTATGAAGGCCTTACGACATCCGAAGAAACATCTGATGATGGAACATTATCCTTTTCTTAAATTTTTTGTTCAGTATCATAACTTGTCGTACATATGACAAACTCTCATCCCTTCACTCTGTAACCGCCCATCCTGTCTCAGGCCCCTCCCCTCAGCCCAGTCGTTCCAACTCCTTTTCGGGATTGGCTGGAGGCAGAGTAATGCGAGCACTGGTGCCCCACCCTCCCACTGCAAACCCCACCCTCCTACCCTTCTCCCGGGGAGAAACCATCACCCTACTTGTTCAGGAGCCAAGGAACGGCTGGCTTTATGGCCGATCTGACAGCTCTGAACGGTTAGAGCTCTTTCACACATGCCAACCCACACCTATTAGGCATTACTTTTTTCTTGTTTGAAAACTACTCCAGCCACTTTATTATTCCTGTCTTTCTGAAATAAATTTTATTAATAGGGCTGTCGATGTAATTTGTTAATTCAGTTAATTATACAAAAATAATGCATTAAAAACGAATGTTCATCTTCATGTTTTTGTGAGTCTTGGTCAGCAAGGGGCAGTAAGTGCAACTCCGGCTGAACAGGCAACACACAGCTGTAAAGACAACAAACCACACTTAATTATAGCAGACAGCACAAGATTAGGATGCGTTTTTGCGTTCAAACACAACTGTAGCGCAACTCTGAATGCAAAGTACTCGAGATGCATTTTTCTAGTTTGAAACTACATTTAAAGGTGCACTCAGTAAAGAAAGGAATTGTAATTTTGAAACACATGTATAAAATCATGACCACATGAGATGATGACTCGTCACATCAGTTATAAAAGCTGTTTTATTCTACATGGGGCAGGCATTTTAGAATAACATGATCAGCTAAATACTACTCGCTTAATCTCAGTAACTTTCATGTTATTGTACACTTTCACTCTTGGATTAAATTAATCATGGCCGTTTGTGAATAGTGAATTTCTACAATGGCATCTATAACTGAAAATTATTGATTTTGAATGATGCTGCATCCACACCACTAGGTGTCACTGTAAGTCCAAGATGACACGAGCAAAAAATGACACCATGCAACCAAAGTGAGACACTCCAAAAGTTTCAGTCTGAGGCATGTGTACATAGATGTGTCCTTAGAAAAGCCCTTATTATAAGTCTACCTCTTACAGATTGATGAATTCAATTGCAAAATGGATTGCTGTGGACTGTTGGCCAATGATAATCTTATGTTCAATGATATGGAAATAAACAACATATTTCCTTCCAAAGCCACTTTTTGTATTGTCTAATCAATGCTTTACTCGTCATCCACAACAATGTAATGTATTTTAATTATCTGAATTATTATGTTTATTATTTATATATAAAATTATTTTCATACAATTATGTATAATTCTTTTATCATTATTTATTAAATTATTTTTATTTGGGGGCCTTTCTCGCAAATAGTAATCAGCAAATCATGTAATTAATTTGATTAAAAATTGTAATTGATTGACAGCCCTATTTATTTACTAATATTGTGTGAATTGATTGCTATGAATTTTCGGAACATTTCATCAAAGTCAGTTCGTGATGGCTTAAAATACTTCATTAAATTACTTTAGATATGAAAATGTGTCCTCAAAACTGGAAGTTTGACAATTGTGAGGTGGCATGTTTGTTGGTGAGAAGGTTAGGTAGAAGGCCCGTATTGTCTTTCGGCTTTCAAGTCATTTTTGAGAAAGGTTCACAGATCCCACCAATCAAGCACCAGTTTACAATTGTAACAGTGACTGACACATAAATTAGCCGATGTGCTTTTAGATTACAGTATTAGCATGCCAGGCCACCAAATTAGCATGTCTGAGACCTAGACTGAAGACAAAGTATTGTTGTTCTTTATTAGTTCTGTAACAGTTGGACTGACCACCAGATTTTGTTTCTCGCTCATTGGATCACATTTATGTATTGTTCAGGCAGGGCTGGTTCCCAGCTGCTTATGTAGGCCCCATGGTTGAGCCACCTGGACCATCTGTCTCCAGGTAAGCTGATACTGCACATTTCCCCACACCTGCGCAGGTGCTGCGCTTTACACTCATGATCTTTGATCTCTATCCCTGTCATTGTTCAACAGCAGCTCTCTCAGAAGCAGCAGCAGTATGAGTAACCTCCTCGACCAACCAGTGAGCAGCAGTCACTACGTGGCTCCGCCTCCACCTCCACCCCCTCCACCATCATCAATAAAAACTAGTGAATCCCGGCCGATCACCCCCACCCCTTCAGAAAACAGAGTAAGGCCTGTCAAAGTGAACATGAGACAGAGTTTATAACCCATTTTACTTCCATATTGTGACTTATATAATGCCGTATTATTTCCAAGTGAAAATATAGGGCAAAACTTGATTTAATTTATCTGGATTTGATCAGATTGTTAAAAGCTGAAAATAAATTAGTATTAGTTAATACATTTTTGATTAAATATTATGAAGATTATTTTTTTCTGTCTACAGATTAAACTTTTATAACACGACCAGGCATGTGTATTAAGAAAGTGAATAGGGTAAATTTTGATTTCATGTTGACTTTGTATATGTTATAGCTAACTGAGTATAACTGATCACGTTTGTTCCATCAAACAACATAAATTTTACATGCAAAGTCATGTGAAAATTAACATGCAGCAACTGTCATGTAGTAATCCTTTAATCAGTAAAACTTGAGTTTATGTTGTTTTCTGCTGATGCGGTTTGTGCATTTTTGCTGATATTTAGGATATTTTAAATCCTTGGAGAGATTCTTGACTGTAAGCTGATATAAATGTTTTGATGAGTAGTCTGATGTTCAATGTTAAGTGTCAGTTCCCTCCTGTGGTCAGCAGGGGCACTGTGGTGAAGTTCTCTTTTCCACGACGCCTCATCCTTCATTCTGGTGGTTGCAAGGGGGGAGCTCTTTCTGCTAAGGGTCTGTCAGTGTGTGAAAAAACGTCAGTATTTTTGTCTTGTTTTCCAGTAAAAATATTTAAACATCCTTAAAACAAGATACATTGAAATATTATCTTAATTTAAAAATATGAATATATTCAGTATATTCTTTTTTTGCTTCTCATGTAAATGTATATTGATTAGATAGTGAATACATAGTGTTAGATGCTATACAGTACTGCACACATTAGATGTTTCACAAAAACATTTGTCTTAAGATGGTTATTTTATATCTTAATCTATCCAAGCATTTCTTTTGCAAATAGAGTAGAGTAGAAGTAAAACAAGGAGTCCAGCAACAGATAGTATAGTCCCAACAGAGCACGGATCTCTACATCTTTGTGTCAGTCTGGGATTACATGAAGAGACCGAAGCAATTGAGACAGCCTAAATACATAGAAGAACTGTGGCAGATTATCCAAGATGCTCGGAACATCTTATATGCCAACAACCTTGAAAAACTGTACGCAAGTGTAACCGGTCCTGCTCGACCCGCTCCGAGCGGGATTAGAACCGGCATCTCCGGCATGGGAGGCGGGTGTGCTAATGAGGAGGTTAAAGACTACAGCCTCTAGTGTGCCTCTTAAGGCCAGGATAGTGAGGTTTACACACTGCACAACACATATCAGCTGGCTACTGTTACACTCACCCCCAATCGGGTCACAGCACCACTGTAACCGGTCCTGCTCGACCCTCTCCAAGTGGGATTCAAACACAGGTCTCCGGCATGGGAGGTGGGTGCGCTAACGAGGAGGCTAAAAGCTACAGCCTCTAGTTTCAGTCGCTAGTGTGCCTCTTAAGGCCAGGGTAGTGAGGTTTACACACTGCACAGCACGTACCAGCGGTCTACCATTACACAAGTATACCTAGGAGAACTGGTGCTGTTTTAAAGGCATAGGGTGTTTACACCAAATATTAATTTAGTTTTTTGTATGTTTTCTGCAAATTGTATGAAGTTTATTGATAAATAAAAAAATATTCATGGCATTTTGTTTTTTATACATGTTCAATTTTTTCCTCAAAGATATATATATATATATATATATATATAGATATATATATATATATATATATATATATATATATATATATATATATATATATATATATATATATATATATATATTTTTTATTTTTTTCAATTGCCTAAAACTTTTTCACAGTACTGTATGCTGTATAGAGATATAAAGAGAGAAATCAGATTAAAGGAATTTTCTGGGTTCAGTAAAAACATCAAGCTCAATCGACAGCATTTGTGGCAAACTGTTGATAACCACAAATATTAATTTCAACTGGTTCCTTCTTTTCTTTAAAAAAAGCAAAAATCTGGGTTACAGAGACAATTACAATGGAAGTGAATAGGGCCAATCTTTAAACATTAAAATGCTTTCAATACATTTCAAAAGTGTAGCCACAAGACATGAACAATATGTGCGTTAACATCATTTTAGGGTGATACATTTTATGTTATATCTGATTTTACAAATTTGTTGTGATGACGTAACGCTGTGTATTTTTATTTTTATTTTTACTGTAGAATTATTAATGTAAGTGCTTTTATAGAATTATAAGCTTCAAATTTCTGCTTTTAAAACCTAAAAAAATTGGTTTGAAAGTGCCTCATTGTAACCTCAATTTTTGTTTTTTGTAAAGAAAACGAGGGACGAGTCAAAATAATTGAATGTGGTGATCGACATTCTTCCACAAATTCTGTTGATTTAAGCTTAACTTGTATTGAACTCAGAATATTCCTTTAAAGGCCTTGTGTGAGTGTTTTCGTTTGAATTTTTTTACAGTTGGACTTTGAATTCACAAACATTCTGTTTCAGACTGTCGGCCCATTTGAACATTCCAAATGTACGGAATGATTAGATTTTCTATTTTATTGGATAGTTGTTATTTTACTGGAAGATAAAAGAGACAAAAATACTGATTTAGAAAATGAATTTTTGTCAGTGTGTTTGTGTATGTGATAACTGCATGCTTTGGTCTGATCGTTTGCTCTGCCTACAACTTTCCACCACTGAACAGTCACAATGTTAAGATAGTTCTTTTGGTTTGATTTTGTGTGTTGGGGCTTGAGTTTGACCCTTAGTTTTAACCCTAAAAATGGCAAGAATATGAAGATACCTTTGAAAATGAATGAATTGCTATTTTCCAACACATTAGGGCCCACACAATACATTTCTGTGTTGTTTTTTCTAAAATAATGCTTTTATTAAAAAATGTATAGCGTGTTGAAATCATGAAAATAACATTGAAAAGATAGGAGCGTTTGCCTCGAAGTCAACTGCCTTCTCAAAAAATGCTGCCTTTTTACTTTTAGATAAAGATTGTAAAGTAGTCCCAGACATTATCTACAAAGTCGCATGTCCTCAGTATTTGCAGGGAGCCCCTTTCAATATTATTTACAAAAATTTGACAGACTCAGTCATTGCTCCTCTCCCCAGCCTCTGAAATGTTTGTGTCCCCCAGGAGACAAAAAACATTTTAAGTGTTAAAATGGATGTCAAATAGAACACAAGAGCTGAATACACCAACACTAACCTTTTTTTTAAACTGGCTTTTCTGTGACTTTTTTGGATAGCAATGGTAAGAAAAGTCAAAAAGAGTTTTAAAACAGTCAACAATGCAAACAATTGTACTTTCTTCTTTTGACAGAGACAAGATCACTATGGGCCAGAACTTTTTCCAAGGTTGGTGGAAGTCTAGTAACTTCTATATGTTGCTTATTCAGAATTACCTGTTTGAGACCACAAGCATTCTAATTGCATTAGTATCAAAAATAAGAGACAGATCATCTACAGTATATTCAACACAATCACTTCTTTCTGTATTTTTGCAGAGGGACAAACCCATTTGCAACAGTGAAGCTGAAACCCACCAAAACCAATGACAGATCAGCTCCACGGATATAAAGAAACATTTCAAGCAATGACAGATCAGATGCTCAAAGATTTTTTAAACTCTTCATCCAATGGCAGATCAGTTCTGCAAGTTTTACAAAAAGACATTCATTTTCCAGAATAATTGTATCAGTACAAAGCATCACAGTTAAGATAAAGATACTCAGCAATGATCAATGACTGGTCTTTAAAAGCCCATTATAATAATTAGAGAGGCCTTCAGAATTGCGGTAAAAGAAAATTGACCTTTGAAGAGGTAATTTATAATTTCTAGTCTGCTGGAGGTAATGCAATAAGAAACACTCTCAGACAGTGAAAATAACAAGTTTGTTTGCAGACATGACATTATTTACTTTTTTTTTTTGTTGGTATTCTGGAGTTGTGCTGACTAACCAAGAAATGTAAATGCAGGGACTCTGATTTTCAAAGTCAGCTTAATTTCAAGTTCTCCCAAGAGCTGAGATAATTTGTCGTTTTTCTAATAATTGTATATAATTGACATTTTGTGAGCTGAAATGCTTTTCTTTTTTTCTTTTTTTTTTTAAGTAACACAGGTTGTCTCTGATGCACTTTAAAATGAATACAACTCTGTTTGTTGCCATTGGGGATGATTTAACAGTTTTATTTGATTTGACCTCTGGGACCCTAGCTTCTCTGATAAGCCGCTTTCGGTCTCTCTGCGGCTCTGTGATTGAACTTTGTCTCTTAACTCATTTAATTCAGCTGACATGCCCAATTATACACTGACCTCAAATTGGGTGTTCTGTCTGCTTAAGTGCCTATAAAGTAAATGTTCTTTTTGACCTTGACAGTAATTGGTGTGACCTTCTCCTGAGGTGTCAAACCATTAGTGCTGCCCATTTGTAGTGATGTACATGTCTTGTATCTCATCACCATTTGTGATGTTTTTGAGAATATAAAGTTTGCTTTATTGATGGGTACTGCTAAATATTACAAATAGAGACATATGTGCTTATTTCATAGCAGTGGTTCATGTTATAGTTATGCTTGAACTGGCAAATACAGGTAAAATACAATGTAAAATAAATGTAAAGTTGATTCTGTGTCTCTGTAGCAGTCATTTATTGACATGTCAGCTGCAGTGTTTGGAAGTAAATAAGTAGATGTAGTTATGTTACTTATTTAAATTTGCATTAACCATGTTCAGTTCACATGATAACATCACATAAATGGAATGTGTACTCCAGAGCTGGTGAGTGCACCACATATCCTAATATGATCGTAATGGTTGTATAAGAAGGTTGTAGACCAAAAATCCAGAAGACAATTAGCATTTTCAAGCCATGGGTCCCTCTGGAATTAACTATGGGTTTTTAGAACAGCAGTTTAAGATTTAGAGTATCAGAGTAAAATAAGGTCTGTGGTTAACATTACTTGAACAGACTTAAAGGTGCACTCAGTAAATTTTTCCCCATTAAAATAGATTTACTCCTAAATAAATGAATTGTAATTTTGAAACATATGTATAAAATCATGACAACTCACATGAGATGATGACTCAAGCCATATCAGTAACATTATAAAAGATGTTTTATTCTACATGGGGGAGTGGCGCCCTCATGGGGGCTGCCATTTTAGATGAACAACTGAATACTACTGGCTTAATCTCGGTAAGCATCCTGTTATTGGACACTTTCACTCTTGGATTAAATTAATCATGGCTGATTGTGAATAGTGAGTTTCTACAATGGCATCTGTAACTGAAAATTATTGATTTTGAATGATGCTGCATCCACACCACTAGGTGTCACTGTAAGTCCAAGATGACACGAGCAAAAAGTTACTGAGTGCAGCTTTAAATGTTTTAAATGACTGTACACACAGTCATATGCCAAACTTAAATTCTCAAGCCACTGTGTTCCAAATTTGTCAAATTCAAATTAGAAATTCAAATACTCGTCAAATTTAAGAAAAAAAAAATGCGCCTTTGAATGCTAAAACTGCATTCGAATTTGAGATGTATGCCAATCACTGACGATGATCTGGGTGGAGGTCTTTTTGCCGTTCGTCTTGCTCTCTTGTCAGCATCTGACAGCATAAGGGGTCACACCAAAGCCATTTTTGCATCCATCCATGATGTTTTTCATTGTTTTGTTTTTTTTTCTGTGTAAACACAAACGGACGTCTTTGACTGTCACACCGTAATAAAAAAAAATCTATTTTTATTGCTGCATTTTTTAGATGTTGTATCAGGGAAAAACTTTTAAAACGTGTTCTGCTCTTTTAGTGCCGCTGTATGAAGTTTTATTAGCACAAGGATGCATTTGGTATGAACAGCCTCTAAGCAATTCATTTTAAAATGTAGCAGGAAAGGAGTACAATTTCAAAAAGCGTGTCCCGAGGTCCCAGCGTTCTGTTCCATTCTGTTGTGCTCCATCTAGCATCCTGTTTGAACAGCCCATATTGCAGCACTGGGCTCAGATACATGTCATTACTGTGGTGAGGGAGTCTGAGCTGCAAATGAAAATATGAACTGGCTAAATCTTTTTATTATTTTTTTGTTCACACTTAAGTTGTCAATTTTTTTTAAACATCTTATGTTCATTGCAATAAACAATGTAACACAATGCTGATGCGCAATGTAAATTCAATTATCTGTCGACTAAAGAGACAACTTCGATTAAAAATCTGGGGATCACTGATGTCTTGTAGTTTTTCCCCCTAACTGAAGTAATGTCTGTAAAATGTATATATAATTTGAACTTTGTAATATTTAATTCATAATTTCGAATTTAGTTTCTCAGCCCTGTTAACAGCCCTAATTTTTTTTATGTTGCTATCACAATGCTAATTAAGGACTACAACTAACTTGAGCATCTGCATTACATGCTTTACAAAATGAATGACTGTTGTAGTCCTTATTTAGCGACGAATTAGCAACATGCATTTTTAAAAGACACACCGGTTTAAAAATTTATGATAAGTAATTTTAATTACGTCTTATTTTACATGTACATTGAAAATCCCTATTCTGCAAACCCATAGGAAATAGCCTTCCAGTTTCGCCTACAAATTGACATCATGGCCGAACAGCTCTATAGTTAAACAATTTAGTAATAACCATACCGGCCAACATTGGCTTGTGAAAAATAGGGATATTTCTTGGGGGGAGGGTGTTGGGGGTGGGTTAAAAATCCCAGGAGATCAGCAGTTACAGAAATACTCAAACCAGCCCATCTGGCACCAACAATCATCCATGCGATTATCTATTCAGCCAATCGTGTGGTAGCAGTGCAGTGCATAAAATCATGCAGATATGGGTCAGGAGCTTCAGTTAATGTTCACATCAACCATCAAAATGGGGAAAAAATGTGATCTCAGTGATTTGGACTGTGGCATGATTGTTGGTCGCAGATGGGCTGGTTTGAGTATTTCTGTAACTGCTGATCTCCTGCGATTTTCACACACAACAGTCTCTAGAATTTACTCAGAATGGTGCCAAAAACAAAAAAAACATCCAGTGAGCTGCAGTTCTGTGGACAGAAGCGCCTTGTTGATGAGAGAGGTCAACAGAGAATGGCCAGACTGGTTTGAACTGACAAAGTCTACGGTAACTCAGATAACCGCTCTGTACAATTGTGGTGAGAAAAATATCATCTGAGAATGCTATTCTGAGATGCGGGTTGGCACTGTTTTGGTGGCACGATGAGGACCTTCACAATATTAGGCAGGTGGTTTTAATGTTGTGGCTGATCGTTGTATATATCAGTGGTCACCACACAGTAGTGTTTACACAATTCCTGGCAAGCCATTTTACATTGTCTTTATTGATACAGTAAAATTAAATTAAAATTATTCTATACTGTGATTGCTATATAAAAGAGAAAGTGGTTGTCCACTTAAAAAGCTGCAATGCAGTTAACTGCATTTGGTTACTGTGTTACTGTATGGCAAACAACTTCCAAAGGCTAGCTTGACTGCAGCTAATCTAATTGAACTTATGAGGAGCGTGTAACTTGACAAGCTACAGTTTCAAAGGAGCTTGTTTCCTGCAGTATAAATAGAGTTTCCTGTTGAGAAATGCTCTCGCTTTCTCTGTCATTATGTCTCTTTGACTTTCTCAAGAGATACAGTAACAGTGTCAGGCATACAGTATATTTGACTGATTTAACAAGAATAAAAGCAGAGAAGAAGCAGATTCATAGCAAGCTAGAACTCTTGAGGCAATTTTTACTTTATTTTGTTTTTTCTTTCACAGCTTGACCTCTTTATTCATTTGGTGTGTTTCACTACGGCTTGTTACCAGAGAGATGGAGAGAGTGAGCATTGCCAAGGGGCAGAGGAGAGAAAGATCAATAGGAGAGACTGAAGGAAGATATAGACATAGACGGCAATGGAGAGTGAACAGAAGAAAATAGAGGGTTTTTTTTTCTCTTCTATAATATCTACATATTGCCAACATGAGGTTTTGCCCTGTATAAGGTCTCTTGATCTATACACTAACAAAAACACTCACTTCTGTATAAAAAGGAAAATAAATAGCATGATTATAGGAGGTTAGTGTGTGTGTGTGTGTGTGTGTGTGTGTGTGTGTGTGTTTGTGTATAGGGAGATAATGTAGTAAGAATGGAGCGTGCAAGCTTGTGAGGGTGTATGTATGTGTGTCAGGGGTGTGTTAGGGGACTGAGATCAAGGTCAAAAGGTTAAGAAGTATGAATACACCAAGAGTCTGTGTCACTTATTCACGAACTAGAGCAGCAAACTCTGAAAGAGAAAAAGAGAGAAATTATGCCAATGTTTTTTCACTTAAAACAGTGCATATTGTGGCTGTGCTAGGGAAGGTTTGTCTAGCTTTACCTTCCGCTCCGATCTTTCCATCTCCATCTTTATCTGCGGCCTGCAGGAATGCTTTGGTCTCCTTATCAGTCAGGTCTCTCCCATCTAAAGCAAAAACTTTCAGAACAAACCTGTAAAGAGAAAGCGAGTGAATTGAGCACACTTCTTATGCACTCACATATATACTAAAAGTTTCAAACTCATAACTATGACTATTAGTGAGCCGAAACACTGGATTTTTGACTAAAATATTATAGGACTTAAATATTGATCTGTTTCTCACCCACACATATTGCTTCTGAAACATGGATTTAACCACTGAAGTCTTATGGATTACTTTTATGCTGCCTTTATATGCTTTTTGGACCTTTAAAGTTTTGGTCACCATTCACTTGCATTGTATGGACCACCAGAGCAAAGATATTCTTCTAAAAATCTTTGTTTGTGTTCTGTAGAAGAAAGAAAGTCATACACATCTGGGACGGCATGAGGGTGAATAAATGATGAGAGCATTTTAATTTTGAGGTGAACTATCCCTTTAAACCAGCTATGTTGTGCACTTGCAGTGAAGACAGCTTAGTTAATTATATAGCAATCTAATTTTACTGTGATGTGTTGCACCACTCGATGGTAGTGCAGACATGGTGAAGTCTTACTTGAGTTCTTCTTCCTCTATAAAACCACTGTTGTCAGCATCAAGGAGATGGAAGGCCTTCTTCACATCAGCAGCTGACTTCGCCTTCAGTCCGACCATCTCAAAAAACCTCTTGTGGTCGAATGAGTCAGCGACTGTGAGAATATCCCAAACAAAAATACAGATTCAGCCTGTTTGGAAACTTTTACATTTTTTTTCTGTAATTATGATGATAATAATGATCACTCTAATAATTATGATCACTGACAAGAAAATTACAGGAAAGGATATAGTTATCTTGTTTGTTGGGTGACTTTAGGAACTGCAAGCCATAGAGCTGGGTGAAAATGTTGATTTTCAGATTACTAAATTATCCCGATATTGATTCTTAAAATCCCAAGATCGAGTTAAATAAAAAAAATTAAATAAAAAAATGTTTTAGAAACATTTAATTCTATTCACACATACTTAGCACAGATGCCGTAAAGAAGCCATTCAACTCCACTTGTTAATATGTGCTAAATCAAAACACTGCAGTTAGATGCTCACTGAACTGCCGCTATTCTTAAAAAGACAGTACCGATTTCGTCGACTTGTTCTTCATATCAGTGTAAATACTTATAAATAGTACAAATTATACATGTAACAATAAACTTATAATTAGGGCTGGGAAATATAACACATACATTTCTGCGATTAATAGTTGACTGTTTAACGTGAAGAAAAAAAAATGCAATTAATGCAATCTTTTTTTTTCAAATCTTGAAACATCACAAATGTTTTTCTCCTGTTCCTGTGGCAAAAATTGGCATATAAATTTACGGGAGGTAAATCTCTTAGATTGCCTGAAAATGCTCACTCACTGTCATTTGAATCAGTGTCAAAAGTGAAAATGCGTGAGAGAGACCCTGTGTATGTGCGACAGAGACTGAATGGCAGCCAGAGAAAATAATAGTTTTGAGATTATAAATTTTAACAAATTAACGTGTTTTATATCTGAATGTATAGTGTAATGATGCATTGTCAATGTACACTTAAGTTTATCTTGCCAATAAAGCTTGATATGAACTGATCATATTATTAAAAATGTCCACTGGAAAACCCAGAAGATTTTGCCCTTTTTATTACAGCATGTCCACTGATTTTATGTCATGTATACATATACTTGTATCAAAGACATATACCTGTAAAAATGTTTCTAATGAATTCTATCTGCAAATTAAAAACATGTTTATATTAAAATAATTAAAATAATAATAACTAACCAAGTTTTTGCTAGTTCTTGGAGACAAAGTATAAAGTACATATATTTATGATTATAATTTAATGTAATATAATATATGCAATTTCAAGGCATCACATTTATTGATGGAATACATGGAATTTGTACATTTTAAAAAGCTGACCAAAATGATGAAAAACTAATGATAAAGTAAAACGTCTTGGTTACTTGTGTAACCTCCGTTCCCTGATGGAGGGAACGAGACGTTGTGTCGAAGTAGTGACACTAGGGGTCACTCTTGGGAGCCCGAGACACCTCTGGTCTTTGATAAAAGGACAAAAAAAATTGGCGAGTGGTATTTGCATGCCACTTCCCTGGACATACGGGTATAAAAGGAGCTGGTATGCAACCACTCATTCAGGTGTTATGCTGAGGAGCCGAGACAAGGTCCGGCCATTTCAGCGGGTAGTTCAGCGTTGTGGCAGGAGGGACACAACGTCTCGTTCCCTCCATCAAGGAACGGAGGTTACACAAGTAACCATGACGTTCCCTATCTGTCACTCACTTGACGTTGTGTCGATGTAGTGACACTAGGGGTCCCTATACGAAATGCCACAACTGGCTGAACTGTGTTACGTGAACTGGCGGTGTGTGGCGGGCAGACCACTGTGTGCCTCGTAGCCAGCACACCAGGTCGACACGTAACCTCCCCCAACATAGTTATGAGTGTCGAACGGCCCTTTGGGGACAAGTCGACTACCCAAAAGATAGAGATAGGCTAACCCAGTCGTGGCCTCTTTTCCCCTTCTTTTTTTCCACTCCCTAAAAAAGAAGGGGGATTATCCGACTGGGCTGCTAGTTGGGGAATGTCCCTTCCAAGGGGAAGACACCGCGGAGACCACACCTTGCCCAAAGAGAGGGGGGATATTTAAGTGGAAAAATACGTCACATGGTCTTTCCGACCATGTGGAGAGTCTTCATGGTAGATCCTACCCAATGGGGGAGGAGTTACTACAAACATGGAGACTGGGGCAGAGGGCTCTGCCCAAGGAAGACGCAGTTTGCCAATAGGGAAACGAATTAGCGGAAGATATACATCGCATGGGGTTAGCCTTACAGGGAACCGCCACATGCGGAGCACCTATCCCAGAACAGGACTCTTAGTTAGCACGTGTACTGGGCCGGCAGCGAGTCTCTCCGAACGCTCGACTGCCACAGGAGGAAGTCAACCAGGGAACAAAGTTTGTGAACACTACTGGGAATTAATGGCGCACGTCTTCAGCTCAAAAGGAGGTGAAAGGCACTATGTGCAAGCCGGCCGGCTATCCCGGGCTTATTCGCTTGTATTGCGTGCCACTACCTGGGATAAAACCGGTTCCACCCGGAGGTTGTAGAACCTTGCAAAGGTGTTGGGTGTTGTCCAGCCTGCTGCTCTGCAAATGTCTGTTAGAGAGGCACCCCTGGCCAGGGCCCAGGAGGCCGCTACACCCCTGGTAGAATGGGCTCGTAGCCCAACCGGGGGCGGCATGTCCTGGGCGTGATATGCCATAGTTATGGCATCAATGAGCCAGTGGGCGATCCTCTGCTTGGAGACAGTGCTTCCTTTCCGCTGTGCACCAAAGCAGACAAAGAACTGCTCAGAGATCCTAAAGCTCTGCATGCCATCCAAATAGATGCATAAAGCGCGCACCGGACACAGCAACGACAGGGCTGGGTCTGCCTCCTCCTGGGGCAGCGCTTGCAGGTTCACCACCTGGTCCCTAAAAGGGGTCGTGGGTACCTTGGGCACATAGCCCGGTCGGGGTCTCAGGATCGCGTGAGAGTAGCCCGGACCGAACTCCAGGCACGTTTTGCTGACAGAGAACGCTTGCAGGTCTCCTACCCTTTTGATGGAAGTGAGCGCAGTCAGGAGGGCAGTCTTCAAGGAGAGTGCCTTAAGCTCGGCTGACTGCAAAGGCTCAGTGGGGGCTCTCTGTAGACCCGGAAGAACTACAGAGAAGTCCCATGAGGGAACGAGGTGCGGTCTGGAGGGATTCAGCCTCCTGGCGCCTCTTAGGATCCTGATGATCAGGTCGTGCTTCTCTAAGGACTTACCATCGACTGTGTCGTGGTGTGCTGCTATGGCGGCAATGGCTGTAGTGTTGAGGTTGCCCGGGATGTGAGTGGCTCGCAGCGACTTGAAGTGCTGCTGACTCCAGAGGAGGAGACGGCGGGCGAGTTGTGACATACAACGAGAGCACAGACCGCCTTGACGGTTGACATATGCTACCATTGCTGTGCTATCTGTCTGATCTAACACGTGCTTGCCCTGGATCAACGGCCGAAACCTCCGCAGGGCGAGCAGAATTGCCAACAACTCGAGGCAGTTGATGTGCCAATGCAGTCACGGGCCCGTCCACAGGCCGGCGGCTGCGTGCCTGTTGCAAACAGCACCCCAGCCCATTTTGGAGGTGTCCGTCATGACCACGACGCGCCTGGAGACCAGTTCTAGGGGAACACCTGCCCGTAGAAATGAGAGGTCGGTCCAAGGGCTGAAAAGACGGTGACAGACCTGCGTGATGACCACGCGATGTGTCCCGTGGCGCCATGCCCATCTCGGGACTCGAGTCTGAAGCCAGTGCTGAAGCGGTCTCATATGCATCAACCCAAGCGGGGTGGCTACCGCTGAGGATGCCATATGCCCCAGGAGCCTCTGAAAAAGTTTCAGTGGAACCGCTACTTTCTGTTTGAATGCCTTAAAACAGGCCAGCACCGACTGGGCGCGCTCGTTCATAAGGCGCGTTGTCAAAGAGACTGAGTCCAGCTCCAAACCGAGAAAAGAGATGCTCTGAACTGGGAGGAGCTTGCTCTTTTCCCAGTTGACCCGAAGCCCTAGTCGGCTGAGGTGTGAGAGCACCAAGTCCCTGTGTGCGCACAACATGTCCCGAGAGTGAGCTAAGATTAGCCAGTCATCGAGATAGTTGAGAATGCGAATGCCCACCTCCCTTAACAGGGCAAGGGCTGCCTCTGCGACCTTCGTGAAGACGCGAGGAGACAGGGATAGGCCGAAAGGGAGGACTTTGTACTGATACGCCTGACCCTCGAATGCAAACCGCAGGAAGGGTCTGTGTCGAGGAAGGATCGAGACGTGGAAGTACGCGTCCTTCAGGTCTACCGCCGCGAACCAATCTTGATGCCGGACGCTTGCCAGAATGCGTTTTTGCATCAGCATCTTGAACGGGAGTCTGTGTAAGGCCAGATTCAGTACTCGCAGGTCCAAGATTGGCCGCAACCCACCGCCTTTTTTCGGTACGATGAAGTAGGGGATGTAAAACCCCTTCGGAACAGCCTGGGACGGGGGAGGAAGAGGCCTGTCCTCATAACCCGTGGAGACTGCCACACTGGGGGCGGCTGTGCGCCACAGCTGGGCGCTCAGGGGCGGGAAGACCACCGCTGGAGCGCCAATCCTGCAAGAAAAAACCCGTGGACGGTAGTCGTGATGACGACCGTGCACACCGGGTATGTGACGCAGGGAGGAAGGAAACCGCTCTTTTGCTGATCTGTTGGGTACCACAGCCATTTGGGCATGTGGCGAAATCAAACAAAAAAGCAACAAAAGATTTTCCACCCTGCCCTCCACCGGGGGATGGAGTGGTCTTCTTACCAGCTCCAGGTGAGTGGGTTTCGTTGTCCCTGGGTCGCCCATCTCAGGGGCACTTTGACGACCTCCGTGGGTTCTTAGCAGCCGACTGTGAGACGGATGGCGTCTGCTTCCTGTGGTTGGTTCCACGCCGGGGCCGGGCTGAAGGGGTGGGCTGCGGCGGAGCCGGTGCAGTCACCGCAGGGGGATGCCCTTGGCGACGAGCAGACGGGGTGTGGGATCTTGAGCCGCGCTGGGGCAGGATGTGCCGGATAGCCTCCGTCTGCTGCTTCACCGCCGAGAACTGCTGGGCAAAGTCCTCGACGGTGTCGCCGAATAGGCCAGCCTGGGAAATGGGGGCAGCAAGAAACCTTGTCTTGTCGGCCTCACCCATCTTGACCAGGTTGAGCGAAAAGTGGCGCTCCTGGACCACTAATATGGCCATCGTCCGCCTGAGAGACCGTGCCGTGACCTTCATCACTCGGAGAGCGAGGTCGGTTGCCGAGTGCAGTTCCTGCGTCAAATCTGGGGCAGAACTACCCTCGTGCAGTTCTTTCAACGCCTTGGCTTGGTGGATCTGCAGGAGAGCCATGGCGTGCAGGGCAGAGGTGGCTTGTCCAGCAGGGCTGTAGGCTTTAGCCGTCAGGGATGACTTGAACCTACAGGGCTTGGACGGGAGCTTATGGCGTCCACACCAGGTGGCGGCGCTCTGCAGGCATAGGTGCACCGTGAGCGTCTTATCCACCAGGGGAATCGCCATATAGCCCCTGGCCGCCCCGCCATCGAGGGTAGTGAGGGTGGGGGAACTGCGGAATCGGGGCTGGGCAGTAAAAGGTGCCCCCCACGATTTTGTCAGCTCCTCGTGCACTTCCGGAAGACTCATCCGGAAGCCCGACTGGGGCAGACGAGCATGCTGGGGAATGGGAGGTCCGCGGGGGGATACCCGGAGGAGGCGATCCCATTGGGGTCCTCAAATCGCCCTCAGTGCTAGCCGCGCTGGCCTCATACCCGTAGGTAGAAGGACCGAGGCAGGGAGCTGCTGGGGTGGCTTGCTTTCGTAAGAACCGCAACGTTGCCATGGTCATGTTCTCGCACTGAGAACATGAACCATCCACAAACGCTGCCTCCGTGTGGGTCGCACCCAGACACGTAAGACAGCGATCATGACCATCCGAAGCTAAGAGATAACGACCGCAACCAGGAATAACACACAATCGGAAAAGCATCTTTAAAAAAACGTTCCGTGTGTGCTGCTCTTTCAGAAAATATACTCTTTTTTTTTTTTCTGCCGAAGCGCCCCGGGGTGTTCTCTGCAGTGCACCAGTGGAGAGGAGGAGAAGCCGCTGAAATGCGCCGTCAGATCCAGCAGAGGTGAATGAACAGTAGAAATTCAGCTCAGTGAGCATGACCGTTCGGCTCTGAAGAGAAAATCTGAATGAGTGGTTGCATACCAGCTCATTTTATACCCGTATGTCCAGGGGAGTGGCATGCAAATACCACTCGCCAATTTTCATTGGCCTTTTATCAAAGACCAGAGGTGTCTCGGGCTCCCAAGAGTGACCCCTAGTGTCACTACATCGACACAACGTCGAGTGAGTGACAGATAGGGAGCTTGTAAAGTGGATAAGTCCTAATAAGTCCTCTCGCATAATTGACTGAATCGTTTTGATTCAACATAATCTTTCTGCATATTTCTTTTTCACATTTTTCAAATAATAGTTTCCCAAAAGAGAGTTCCCAAATCATATGTTTATTAAATGTGACAGAGGATGTGATGTCATAATTACCTTTAAATGTCTCAAGGGCTTTCTTAATGTCATCAGTGTTAAGGATGCTGTTCATCGCCATTTCTGCTACTGGAGAGAGAGAAAATACGCATAATAGGGAAACAATAGAAAGACTTTGACCAGCGCTCTTCATATCAGAGATCATGAAGTGAAGGAATTAATAAAAGAAAAGAAAAAAAAAAAGAAAAAATACTGAACTAAAGCCAAAAATTATGGAATAGTGTTGTGCTGTGAGGGAAGACAGAGAATACCGAACCCTGACCTGTGTGTGTGTGTGTGTGTGTGTGTGTGTGTGTGTGTGTGTGCGTGTGTGTGTGATTCTTTAAAAATACACAGCTCAGGCCCAACTCTTGATCAGAAGCAATGTATTTCCAACATTCCTCTACTTTCTCCATTACTAATCTCCAATGGTGATAAAACCCTTTTTTCTCTTTGTAAACTGACAGATGGAAAAGAGGTATTATAAGGATCTGACTGCCAGAGAGATTACGACTAGATGTATATCGAATCGGAAATAATGTTTGATGCTTCATCATTAGAGTCTGGCTTCAATCCAAGCCAACAGCTGAGACACACACACGCATGCTCTGAGTGATGCTGAGGGCAAAGCCTGTATTGAAGGTCATAGATCAAACATGACATTTGCTGGAAATATAGAAGGATCTACAATCAGTATCAGGATAATGACCTTAAAGGTTCACCCAAAAATGAAAATTCTCTTATCATTTACTCACTGTCATGATATCCCAGGTGTGTATAAATTTCTTTATTCACCAGAACACATTTGAAGAAAATTAGAAAACTATCTTAGCTCAGTAGGTCCTTAAAATTCAAGTGAATGGAGATTTCTTTTTTGAAGGTCCAAAATTCACAGACAGTCAGCATAAACGTCATCGATACGACTCCAGCAGTTAATGTCTTCTAAAGCGATACGATCATTTTTGGTGCGAAAAAGATAAATATTTAAGTACTTTTTTTTTTAATAAATCATGCTTCCAGTAAGCAGTAGTATGCATGATTGATGTAATCGCATTGGCATTTGAAACATGCGAGAACTTCCGCATGTGCGTCACAGCAGGAAGAGAAGCACTGTTTACAAGTGAGGAGGAATGCTGTAGCTTGGTTGGTTTTGGTTTAGATCTGTATTTATCTGTTTCTTTACTCACAATGGTGTGTTTGTGTGCTGATCCTGGATGTCTCAGCTGAGAGGAGAATGTGAGATCATGTCCATAACATGGCAATGCAAATACATCACACGAGAAACCGCTTGATCTCCACCCTCTCGTGAAGCTTACTGGAAGAGATGATTTAGAGCAGGGGTACTCAATTAAAGTTCCAAGAGGTTCTCTACATTTCCTTCGCAGTAAAGGTCTGGATAATATTATGTAGCTTACATGGTGTCAGTAGTTAAATGGCTAGGAAATTATGTATCTTTTTTAAATAGTTTTTATAACTTGCCACATTGGCAGCAATAGTACTTTGTAAAAATATATATACCATATATATTCCTAAACAGTCAAAATAGTCTCTTCAAAACTGGACAGGGATGAGGACATTGGGGGCCCAGAGACAGCCAAAGTAGTGGGGTCTGAGAGATCTTTTCTACCAAAAGATTAAACTATTTCATCAAGACTTCATCAGTCGAGGGCACATGGATATGAATATTAAAAGATAAGATCAGCAGTTCATTTTGAAGCTGAATGACAGTAGTACAGTTTTTGTGTTTAATTCACTAAAGTGGTATTCAGCTGATCACAAAGTATAGTCAGGACATTTCTGATGGAAAAACAGCACTATCAATATTTGAAAAAAGTAATTTTTGATCAAATCTAGACCTGCCCCATTTCCAGCAACCGTCACTCCAACACCTTATCCTTGAGTAATCATGCTAAATTGCTAATTTGTTACTAGAAAATCACTTGCCATTATATCAAACACAGTCGAAAGCTATTTGGTTTGTGAAATGAAGCTTAACATTGTCTTTGTGCTTGTTTTTGAGTTGCCACAGTGTGCAACAGACTGGCATGTCTTAAGATCAATATTAGGTCAAAAATGGCAAAAAAAGAAACAGCTTTCTCTGGAAACTCCTCAGTCAATCATTGTTTTGAGGAATGAAGGCTATACAATGCTTGAAATTGCCAAAAATCTGAAGATTTCATACAAAGGTGTACACTACAGTCTTCAAAGACAAAGGACAACTGGCTCTAACAAGGACAGAAAGAGATGTGGAAGGCCAGATGTACAACTAAACAAGAAGAGAAGTACAGCAGAGTCTCTAGTTTGAGAAATAGATGCCTCACATGTCCTCAGCTGACAGCTTCATTGAATTCTACCCACTCAACACCAGTTTCATGTACAAGAGTAAAGAGGAGACTCAGGGGTGCAGGCCTTATGGGAAGAATTGCAAAGAAAAAGGCACTTTTGAAACAGAAAAAGAAAAAGGAAAGGATAGAGATGTTGGACAACAGATAATTGGAAAAGAGTGTTATGGATCTTTAAAGTGAGAATCTATTAACAACAAACAATTTACATAACAACAGTGAAGCATTAAAATACTGTTTGCATAATAAGTATAAATAGGCTTTCCTTGCCATCCATGATGTCATCTAATTGTCACAAAATTAGAACAAAAATCTGTTTGTTTATTATGAAAGGCTCGTAGCATGCTGATTAATAAAGCAAGATTTAGACATGGAAAAAACTTCCTGGTTACTTTCGTAACCTCCGTTCCCTGATGGAGGGAACGGGAGGTTGTGTCGATGTAGTGACACTAGGGGTCACTCTTGGGAGCCCCAAACACCTCTGCTTTTTTGAAAAAAGTCAGAAATATGTCATGTGGAGAGGTCCCATGGTAGGTCCTACCCGAAGGTGGATGAGTTTCTACATAGTATGGCGACCGGGGGCAGAGGGGCCTCTGTCCAAGGAAGACGCAGTTTGCCGACAGGGAAACGATTTTGCGAAAAATTTCACATGGGGTCACCTTCGGGGAACCAGCACATGTGGAGCAGCTACCACAGTACAGGGGCTCATTAGCGCACGTACTGGGCCGGTCAGCGAGTTTCTCTGCAAACTCAACTGCCAGAGGGCTAAGGAGGAAAGTCATCCAGGGATCACAGTCTGTGAACACGACTGGGAGTCAAGAGCGCACGTCTTCACCTCAAGGGAGGGGAAAGGCGCTATGCGCAAGTGGTACACCCGGTCAGCTGTCCCGGAACTTACCTGCTCGTGCCTGCCTATACACGGGACGAGACTGGCTCAACCCAGAGATTATAGAACCTTGCAAAGGTGTTGGGTGTAGCCCAGCCTGCTGCTCTGCAGATGTCTGCCAAAGAGGCGCCACTGTCAAGGGCCCAGGAGGCCGCCACACTCCTGGTAGAGTGGGCTCATAACCCTGCGGGGGTGGCGCGTCCTGAGCCTGATATGCCATCGTGATGGCGTCAATGACCCTGTGGGCGATCCTCTGTTTGGAGACAGCGCTTCCTTTCCGCTGTGCACCAAAGCAGACAAAGAGCTGCTCAGAGATCCTAAAGCTCTGCGTGTGATCCAAATAGATGCGTAAAGCGTGCACCGGACACAGCAATGACAGGGCTGGGTCTGCCTCCTCCTGGGGCAGTGCTTGCAGGTTCACCACCTGGTCCCTAAAAGGGGTCGTGGGAACCTTGGGCACATAGCCCAGTCGGGGTCTCAGGATCACGTGAGAGTAACCTGGACCAAACTCCAGGCACGATTCGCTGACAGAGAACGCCTGCATGTCCCCTACCCTTTTGATGGAAGTGAGCGCAGTCAGGAGGGCAATCTTCAAAGAGAGTGCCTTAAGCTCAACTGATTCCAAGGGCTCAAAGGGAGCTCCCTGTAGACCCTGAAGGACTACAGAGAGGTCCCACGAGGGGACAAGGTGCGGTCTAGTGGGATTTAACCTCCTAGCGCCTCTCAGGATCCTGATGATCAAGTCACGCTTCCCCAAGTCCATCTACTGCATCATGATGAGCCGAAATAGCGGCTACATACACCTTCAAGGTGGAGGGGGACAGCCGCCCCTCCAGCCTCTCCTGCAGGAAATAAAGCTCCGATCCGACTGCGCATCTCTGGGGTCTTCACGTCGGGAAGAACACCACTTAGTGAACAGATGCCACTTCAAGGCATACAGGCGCCTCGTAGAGGGTACCCTAGCCTGAGTGATCGTGTCGACCACCACGGGTGGTAGGCCACTTAGGTCTTCTGTGTCCCATCCAGGGGCCAGACGTGGAGATTCCAGAGGTCTGGTCGTGGGTGCCAGATGGTGCCCCGTCCCTGAAAAAGAAGCGAGGAGTGTAAGATCCGAGAACCACGTCTGGGTGGGCCAGTAAGTTGCTACTAGGACGACCTGCCCCTCGTCCTCCCTGACCTTGCACAGGGTCTGTGCAAGTAGGCTCAATGGGGGAAACGCATATTTGCGTAGTCCGGGGGCCAGCTGTGTGCCAGCACATCTATAACGAGGGGTGCCTCAGTCAGGGCATACCAAAGCGGTGTGAGGATTACCGGGAAGCAAACAGGTCTACCTGTGCTCGACCGAATCGACTCCAAATCAACTGGACCACCTGAGGGTGGAGTCTCCACTCTCCCTTGAGGGTAACCTGACGTGACAGCGTGTCCACTGCGGTGTTGAGGTCGCCCGGGATGTGAGTGGCTCGTAGTGACTTGAGGCGCTGCTGATTCCAGAGGAGGAGACGGCGGGCAAGTTGTGACATACAACTGGAGCGTAGACCACCTTGATGGTTGATGTACATTACCGTCGCTGTGTTGTCTGTCCGGACCAACACGTGCTTGCCCTGGATCAATGGCCGGAACCTCCGCAGGGTGAGCAGTACTGCCAACAACTCTAGGCAGTTGATGTGCCAACGCAGCCGCGGGCCAGTCCAGGAGCCGGCGGCTGTGTGCCTGTTGCATCTGGTGCCTCAGCCCGTTTTGGAGGCATCTGTTGTAACCATGACACGCCTGGAGACGCGCCTGGAGCTCTAGGGGAACCCCTGCCTGTAGAAATGCAAGGTCGGTCCAAGGGCTGAAGAGGCGGCGACAGATCAGCATGATGGTCAAGCGATGTGTCCCGCGGCGCCATGCCCATCTCGGGTCTCAAGTATGAAGCCAGTGCTGAAGTGGTCTCATATGCATCAACCCGAGCGGTGTGGCCGCCGCTGAGGATGCCATATGCCCCAGGAGCCTCTGAAAAAGTTTCAGTGGAACCGCTGTCCTCCGTCTGAATGCCTTCAGACAGTTCAGCACCGACTGCGTGCTCTCGTTCATGAGACGCGCTGTCATCGAGACTGAGTCCAACTCCAAACCGAGAAAAGAAATGCTCTGAACCGGGGAGAGCTTGCTCTTTTCCCAGTTGACCCGAAGCCCCAGTCGGCTGAGGTGCCGGAGCACAGCAACTCTCGAGAGTGAGCTAGGATTAGCCAGTCATCGAGATAGTTGAGGATGTGGATGCCCACTTCCCTTAGTAGGGCAAGGGCTGCCTCTGCGACCTTCATGAAGACACGAGGGGATAAGGACAGGCCGAAGGGGAGGACCTTGTACTGGTACACCTGGACTTTGAAGGTAAACCGCAGGAAGGGTCTGTGTCGAGGTTAGACCAAGATGTGGCAGTACGCATCCTTCAGGTCTACCGCTGCAAATCAATCTTGATGCCGGACGCTCGTTAGTGTGCGTTTTTGCGTCAGCATCTTGGACAGGAGTCTGTGCAAAGCCCGGTTCAGTACTCGTAGGTCCAGGATTGGTCGCAACCCACCGCCTTTCTTCAGTACGCTGAAGTAAGGGCTGTAGAACCCTTTCTTCATCTCGGTTGGAGGGACAGGCTCTATCGCGCCCTTGCGCAGAAGGGAATTCAGTGCACTGAATACAACCGCTCGGCTCCAAAGAGAAAATCTGAATGAGTGGTTGCATACCAGCTCCTTTTATACCCGTATGTCCGGGGGAGTGGCATGCAAATTCCACTCGGCAATTCTCATTGGCCTTTTTTCAAAAAAGCAGAGGTTTTTGGGGCTCCCAAGAGTGACCCCTAGTGTCACTACATCGACACAACGTCGAGTGAGTGACAGATAGGGAACATTGTAGTCTAAAGGCGCCACGTTAACGTTTTTGATGTTAATGTTTTAGATGATAAAATAACCACACCTGCAACTCGTACATACAGTAAATTAGGCTTTATGCAGTGCCTCATGTCTATAGCAGGGAGAGAAGCAACGCATGCAGAACGGGAATAAAGCGCGCAGCGCTGAACGTGCTGTATTCCCGTTCCAGAAAGAAAGATTTCTCTCCAGCGCTGAACGTGCTTTATTCCCACTCCGTGCGCATATACAAGTATACTTACACAATCACTTAGCCAGGTGTCAGATGACTAGCACAGAGATTTAGAGCTTAGTCCGGATTGAAATATCCTTCGGTCCGGATCCGGACCAGAGTCCGCCTATTGAGTACCCCTGATTTAGAGTTAAAAAGTACTTAAATATTGATATTTTTTCTCACCAAAAGTGATCGTATCACTTTAGAAGACATTAACCGCTGGAGTCGTATCAATGACGCTTATGCTGACTGTCTGTGATTTTTGGAGCTTCAAATGAGAAATCTTCATTCACTTGCATTTTAAGGACCTACTGAACTAAGATATTTTTCTATTTTTCTTCAAATGTGTTCTAGTGAAGACAGAAAGTAATACACACCTGGCATATCATAAGAGTGAGTAAATAATGAGAGAATTTTCATTTTTAGGTGAACTATCCCTTCAAAATGAACTGATTACTTAATTCGCTAAATTCTGGTATATCAAAGCCAGGTCTTAATTGCATACATTTAATTTACAGTATTTACTTTGGATATTAGAATAACTTCTCAAACTATACTCATAAATAAAGACCAGAGTGTACCATGTGTTTTTGTGGGCATGTTAACTAGTAACGTAATTGTTTGGCTCTGGAACAAGTTTCGGTGGAAAAGGGAGACAAGACATTGCCGTCAAGCAGCTTTTAGTGTCAACACACTCTCTGCTTACGTTAACTGGTTACTTTGACCGAATGATAGTTCTGTCACTGCCGACATATAAAAACTTCTCTTTGTCCTTTTCTCACACCTGGCAGTCTAGTTTAGGTAATGTGCAGATGCGCAGTGAAAGTACGCATTGTATTTTTCCTCTCAGCTGGCACCTCATTTCATTGATCTGAGATCAGGTGGAGGTCAGCTGGGCAAAAACAGCTTTGGCAATGCTGACTTCAGTGCTGCTCAGCTGCTGACTTTCCTCAGTGACGTTTGGTACAGCAAGAGCTCTCAGCTGAATGAACAAGCTAATGTTGAAGTCAGCTGAGCTGGCAAAGACAAATATGCTAATACAACAGTTTAACGACTCGCATAAAACACAGAGAAGTTTAATTAGCAGAAACAGGAATGATCTTTGCATTTCAAGTCTGGTTAAATCTCAAAATGGCATTTTAACTGTACAATCAAACCTGCCAGTAAAGGAACATGATGACAAAGAGCCTTTAAAACTTTAAGATAAACATAACTGAAGAGAAATCTGCTTCATTTGGCATACATCATGTTTGGGTCTATAGACTTGGGTCTTGATAAATATTGCAGTAGTGTGTGCTTGTTTTGTCATAAAAATTACTGTCCATATATTAAAGGTTGTGTGTATGTACCTATACATATTAAACTGCCTCCACATGTATGTAAAGTGCCTCCATTGTGCTCTGAGTGGGCTTCATTGGGTGACATTGGTGGGCTGTGTGCAGTGCTTATCCTACAAGACATGCACGTGTTCAGTCAAGTACAGCGAGACACATCACCACATCCCACAGAGATGGTGTAGAAAACTACATGGACTGATCCAGAACTTTTAAAAGTCAACTGTACTTTACAAAAGTGCAGATTTATGTTCATGAAGTACTGAGGAGAATCCGATGTGCCATATGGCAAACCTAGATTCCAGTCATAATTTCCCTTATACTGTATAAGACGTGCTATAACTCAATTTCAGTTAATTCGTTTCCCTGTTGGTAAACTGCGTCTTAGTCTCCATGTTTGTAGTAACTCCTCCCCCGTTGGGTAGGATCTACCATGAGACTTCTCCACATGGTCGGCAAGACCATGTGATGTATTTTCCACTTAAATATCCCCCCCTCTCTCTGGGCGAGGTGTGGTCTCCGCGGTTAAGTTTACATGTAACTGGTTCACGTTACATAAAAACATTAAGTTCAGTTTATTTGAGCCAAATAATATGTTTACCTAGAAAAGCATGCAAATCGATTGCCTTGAAAAATCTATGTTAGGTTAACGAATTCGATTTTACAGTGCTATAGCACACAAGTTGTATGGATTACTTTTATGGTGTGTTTTTTAATGTCGTTTTTTAAGCTTGACAGCCGTGGTCACTATAAACTGTTGTTGTATGTCAAGAGATGTGTAAAGTTTTCCTTTTGTTTTCCATGAAAGAAAAAAAAATCAGCATATCGACATGGCAGTAATGGCAGAATTTCTATCCCTTTAAATTCATGGATCACGTATTCTGGTTACTTCTCGTTACAAGCCCAGATCTGTAATCACGATGCTACATCATCACGAAACATTTGATGTATAGTTGTTTCTCCTTCATTTCTTAGTACGCCAGACAGGATGTCTACCCGAAATCTGAGAATCTAATTATAAGACATAATGTTCTGAGAATGCTGAAGGAGGAACTGAAAGACACAAACAGACAAACAGATACATGGGCTCACTTAGATCTCCAAATACATAAATGTACAGACATAAGGAAAGACAGGTGGATGGTATTACAATGCTATGATTTGTTACCACATAGAACTAAACAGACACTAACTGCAAAGAGCCCTCCATTTCTGATTAGCCATTAAAAAACACTGTAGTATTTATCTTATCCATAAAATATGAGTAAATGTAACCCACTGGGCATACAAAGTATTGGAAATGTCAAGGACCATAAACTTAAATGTTTTTCACACTACACTGCAAGAAATCACTGTGTAGATTGAGTCGACTTTTAAAGCAATCTTTAAGTGCATGAAAACTAGGTAATTACTTTGCTTACTATGCAAACTGTGTTATCTTTTTTTGTCTTACAATGTAAAGTTTTTTTTACTCATATGCCTGACAGAGACTATTAGAGAGAAATGTTCTGACTGGTCATCCCTGATGAATTATTCAACTTAAATAAATGAAAGCAACGCTTTGAACAGGTGCTCCAAAGGCATAATGTTGTACCTTAGCTAATGTGTCACAGTTTTTTTGTGCATGTCTTACATGTGATTGAAGGTGTGAGACATGGGGAACAGAAAAGAACGAGAGAGAGAAATGTCTTGAGATAACAGGGCCTCATCCTTTTTATTCTTACAGAGATATCTTAAAGGGATAGTTCACCAAAAATGTCCCCTCTCCTCTGATTATATTTCTTAATTTTCACACCCTTCTCAGAGCTGTTATCAACCAGAGGAATCATCATTTCAATCAAACTGTCATTGTAGCCAAGTAGATTCAAAATGTTTAATGCATGAAGTACAGTAAAATCCTATAGAAAAAAAGGCATGTTTTCCACAGTTTTTCACTAAATGAACACAAGGAAGAAGAATATTTAATCATTTTCATGTATATGCACCAAAATACAATGGTACATAGTAATAAAAACATTACTTTCCTTCATATTTTAGTTTTACTAAAACATTTTTTTGTGAATGAACATGGTGTGAATAAACTACAACATCACAACTTATTTTTTTATTATTATAAAATATTATTATAATTGGCTACTGAATTATTATTGTTTGACCCAGTCAAGTTTATTATTAAATTATAATACTGAATTATTGTTATTTTAAGGATTAGATTGGTTTTATACAGTAACATATTTCTGTTGTATCTACTTCATTCTCACCTGGAGCCTTTATTTGGTGAAAAACTGCAAGTGCAGTGTGTATTTGACAGTTTACAATGTTCCTCATTACAAATGTAGTGAAACACCATCCTCTCCTCCTTTTTTGTGTCACATTTTTAAATTTGTATAATAATTGTAGCAATTGCAAAGGTGTGGAATTGCATGAATGCCTGAACCTACAGCACTTCGCTTTCACAATGCACGTGTGCACTCTGAACAGTGCATCACCCATTCATACTGAAGCACACACACACACCTTGTATTAATTTCATTAAATTGCAGCCTTTTGCAGTTTAACATTCACATATGACCATATTGCGATTCTGATATTATTTTGATTGTGCAGCCCTGAAGGATTGTGAAACTAGTCTAATGACGCACTCTTTTGGAAATGTAAACATCAAAATCATATTTATTCACCCAAAGCAATATTGCTTTGTGTAAATTATTCCTCTAAGAGTGTCTTCCAATTAGAACAGCAATACTAACCAAACAGTTTCAGATTTTAGAGCTACAGTAGCAAGCAGCTTGTCTGCTTCTAATGGTCAGAGAACATGGTCACGTACAACGAAATAAACAGGTTTTGGTGCAAGAAAACGTCCTGATTACTTGCGTAACCTCCGTTCCCCGATGGAGGGAACGAGACGTTGTGTTGATGTAGTGACACTTGGGGTCACTCTTGGGAGCCCGAGACACCTCTGGTCTTTGATAAAAGGCCAGTGAAAACTGGCAAGTGGTATTTGTATGCCACTCCCCCGGACATATGGGTATAAAAGGAACTGGCATGCAACCACTCATTCAGGTTTTATGCTGAGGAGCCGAGACAAGGTCCGGCCATTTTAGCGGGTAGTTCAGCATTGTGGCAGGAGGGACACAACGTCTCGTTCCCTCCATCAGGGAACGGAGGTTACGCAAGTGACCAGGACGTTCCCTATTTGTCACTCACTCAACGTTGTGTCGATGTAGTGACACTAGTGGTCCCTATACAAAACGCCGCAACTGGCTGAACTGTGTTACGTGAACTGGCGGTGTGTGACGGCAGACAACTGTGTGCCTCGTAGCCTGCGCACCAGGCCAACACGTAACCTCCCCCAACATAGTTATGAGTGTTGAACGGCCCTTTGGGGACAAGTTGACTACCCAAAAGATAGAGACAGACTAACCCAGTCATGGCCTCTTTTCCCCTTCTTTTTTTTCCACTCCCTAAAAAACAAGGGGGATTATCTGACTGGGCCGCCAGGTCTAGTCGGGGGGTGTCCCTCCCAAGGGGAGGACACTGCGGAGACCACACCTCACCCAAAGAGAGGGGGGATATTTAAGTGGAAAATACGTCACATGGTCTTGCCGACCATGTGGAGAAGTCTCATGGTAGATCTTACCCAGCAGGGGAGGAGTTACTACAAACATAGATACTGTGGCAGAGGGGGCTCTGCCCAAGGAAGATGCAGTTTGCCAACAGGGAAACGAATTAGCGGAAGATATACATCACATGGGGTTACCTTACAGGGAACCGCCACATGCGGAGCACCTACCCCAGAACAGGGCTCTTAGTTAGCACATGTACTGGGCCGGCAGCGAGTCTCTCCGAAAACTCGACTGCCACAGGGCTCGGAGGAAGTCAACCAGAGAATATAGTTTGTGAACACTACTGGGAATTAATGGCACACATCTTCAGCTCAGAGGAGGTGAAAGGCGCTATGTGCAAGCGATACAACCGGCTGGCTATCCCGGGCTTATCTGCTTGTATTGCGTGCCACTACCTGGGACAAAACTGTTTCCACCCGGAGGTTGTAGAACCTTGCAAAGGTGATGGGTGTTGCCCAGCCCGCAGCTCTGCAAATGTCTGTTAGAGAGGCACCCCTGGCCAGGGCCCAGGAGGCCGCTACACCCCTGGTAGAATGGGCTCATAGCCCTACTGGGGGCGGCATGTCCTGGGCGTGATATGCCACAGCTATGGCGTCAATGAGCCAGTAGGCGATCCTCTGCTCGGAGACAGCGCTTCCTTTACGCTGTGCACCAAAGCAGATGAAGAGCTGCTCAGAGATCCTAAAGCTCTGTGTGCGATCCAAATAGATGCGTAAAGCGTGCACCGGACACAGCAACGATAGGCCTGGGTCTGCCTCCTCCTGGGGCAGTGCTTGCAGGTTCACCACCTGGTCCCTAAAAGGGGTCGTGGGAACCTTGGGCACATAGCCCGGTCGGGGTCTCAAGATCATGTGAGAGTAGCCCGGACCGAACTCCAGTCACGTTTCGCTGACAGAGAACGCTTGCAGTTCTCCTACCCTCTTGATGGAAGTGAGCGCAGTCAGGAGGGCAGTCTTCAAGGAGAGTGCCTTAAGCTCAACTGACTGCAAAGGCTCAAAGGGGGCTCTCTGTAGACACTGAAGAACTACAGAGAGGTCCCATGAGGGAACGAGGTGTGGTCTGGAGGGGTTCAGCCTCCTGGCGCCTCTCAGGAACCTGATGATCAGGTCGTGTTTCCCTAAGGACTTACCGTCCACTGTGTCATGGTGTGCTGCTATAGCAGCAACAATTCACCTTCAAGGTGGAAGGGGACAGCTGCCCTTCCAACCTCTCCTGCAGGAAGGAAAGCACCGATCCAACTGTGCATCTCTGGGGGTCTTCCCATCGGGAAGAACACCACTTAGTGAACAGACACCACTTAAAGGCATACAGGTGCCTCGTAGAGGGGGCCCTAGCCTGAGTGATCGTGTCTACCACTGCGGGTGGTAGACCGCTTAGGTCCTTCCTCAGGGGAATTCGCCATGGGTGGGGCTGTCATGAGGAGCGTGAGGTCCGAGAACCACATCTGGGTGGGCCAGTAGAACATTTATCCACCAGGGGAAATGCCGTATAGCCCCTGGCTGCCCCGCCATCGAGGGTAGTGAGGGCAGGGGAACTGAGAAATCGGGACCGGGCAGTAAAAGTGCCTCCCACAATTTTGTCAGCTCCTCGTGCACTTCCGGGAAGAAAGGCACTGGAGCGGGGCGAGGCTGCTTTGAGCGGTGTCGCGAGCCCGGGAACTAATCATCGAGCCATGCTTTCCCGGCCGCCCGGGAAAGCATGTCCGTCATCTCTGCATCAGCCTGTGACTGGGCAATCGTCCCCAAAGGGGGGAGCCCAGCTGAGGCTTCTGCGTCCGACTGGACAAGCCCGCTCTCCGATGCTGTGCTCAAGAGCTCATCAGCTTCGCGGGCTCCAACCAAGAGGTCGAACTCACTGTGAGATGAGCCGGCGGACTCATCCGGAAGCCCGATCGGGGCAGACGAGCGTGCTGGGGAATGGGAGGTCCGTGGGGGGATACCCGGCGGAGGCGGTCCCATTGGGGTCCCCAAATCGCCCCCAGTGCTAGCCGCGCTGGCCTCAAATCTGTAGGTAGAAGGACCGAGGCGGGGAGCCACAGGGGTGGCTTGCTGGGATGCGCAACGTTGCCATGGTCATGTTCTTGCAGTGAGAACATGAACCATCCACGAATGCTGCCTCCATGAAGGTCGCGCCCAGACACGAAAGACAGCGATCGTGACCGTCTGAAGTTGAGAGGTAACGACCGCAACCAGGAATAACACACAATCGGAAAGGCATCTTTAAAAAGACGCGTCTTTAAAAAGACGTTCCGTGTGTGCCGCTCTTTTAGAGAAATATACTCTTTCAGGAAAATATACTCTCTTTTTTCTGCCGAAGCGCCCAGGGGCATTCTCTGCAGTGCACCAGTGCAGAAGAGGGAGAAGCCGCTGAAATGCGCCGTAAGATCCAGCAGAGGTGAATGAACAGTCGTGAGAATTCAGCTCAGTGAGCATGACCATTCGGCTCCGAAGAGAAAATCTGAATGAGTGGTTGCATACCAGCTCCTTTTATACCCTTATGTCCGGGGGAGTGGCATGCAAATACCACTCGTCAATTTTCATTGGCCTTTTATCAAAGACCAGAGGTGTCTCTGGCTCCCAAGAGTGACCCCTAGTGTCACTACATCGACACAACATCGAGTGAGTGACAGATAGGGAACTTGGCGAGCATTATAAGTGGACTTGAGGGACAGTGATGTAGGATATGACCCCTTTAAATCAAACAAATACACAGAGATATAAACCATATGAAAATGTAAGCGATGCTCTTGCTAATTCTAGATCTGCAAGGCACCATGCTGCAAGCCTTCTAGAAGAATTTCTCTTCTTTTGATCTTTCATGTCTCACTCATTTGTTTCCCAGAAGGCACCACTCTTCGTGTAAGGCTTTTCCCTTTCCTCCCACCTCAAAGTCTCTGATTCCCCTTCCTGAGGGCTAATTTGATCTCTCTCCTTGCAGCTCAGCAAAACCCCGGGTCCCTGGAGAATTCATCTCTAATCCTGCAGCATTTCTGGGAGTGACTGTCAACCATTGTGAGCCCTGCTGGCAGCCGTGCCATGCAGGGAATGTACATCCCACCAGAGTTGGAAAGATGAAAAAGAGAAAATTGATAATGGTAACTGCTTTCTCTGGCACATGAAGTGGAAAGCTGCCCTCAATGGCTGGATCTGGAATTACATTTGACCTCTAATCTAGGTCAAAACCTACAGTAAAAACATCTGCTTTTAAAGGAATAGTTAGTATATTAGCCTCAGTCACCATTCAGTTGGTATGGAAAAAAATGCAATGAAGGTGAATGGTGACTGTTACGTTCCTGTGCCGTGTTTGTATGTTTTGTTTTTTCTCATGTCTGTCTGTTTACTTTCACTTTCTTAGATCCCCGTTATTTGTCCACTCATCTGTCAATCATCATCAGTTGTTAAAAATGTTATTCTGTGTTGCTTGTAAAATACTGTAGGTTAGTCTGCTTTCGTATATGTTTCGTCAATCCCATATTTATCCAACCAGTCATTACATCTGCCATTTTTCATTCTGTGTATGTTTGCCCACCGGGAGAAGGGGACAGATAAACAGGTCAAGTGACATACATTGTGCAACACGTAGGGATTGCTTCTGTATTAGACACATTAGTTTAGGGGTGAGTGCCATCCACTGTACTTTTGGTTTTGATAGAGAGTGTGGAATAGTTAGGGTTTCAATGACACTGAAGACTTTTTCTTTTCATTCTCTTTGGTTTAATAGTCAGTGTAGAGCAGGGGTGGGCATCTATTTTGGTAAAGGGGCCACATCGGGCTTTAAGTAGTGCATAGGGGGCCACATTGTATTCCTTTTGAGATACACTGTTCCACATTGATTTGGTTTTTGTATCTTTTAAGCCCCGGAATAGTTTTTAAATAATTTTCTGAAGTGTATATGTGGCTAATGGGACTATTCTGCAATTGCCTAAAGTATTGTATTGCTCTACAAAGGTAGATACTTTACTATCAGCCATTAAAAAACTGAATAAAGGCTTAGCTTATTATAAATTATTTATTTTACCATCTCTACTTCCCTGTTAATTTATTATTCAATTTAACACTCTTTACATCAGGGGTCTATTTTAATAATAATAATAAAAAAAAAAATTATAGAACATTTAATGTTTGTTGCAAAGCGGGTGAATTTACTTATTTTATTTTCAAAACATTACCCATTTACACGCTAAAAGGGTCATGATGTGGGTCTCATCAATGGTTTGACTTTTCATTCAGCACACAACTGAATAAAACAGGCTGCATGACTATGTTAAATGATTACTGCAAGAGTTAGATTAACATACAGGTGCGAGAGGACTTCAACATTTCTAAATTGCACAAATAAAAAAATACATATACACATCCATGTCAATGATTAACCCTCCGAGTGTCGATGCTGAGATCTACTTTTATATTTAATTTCATCACTGAGAAGGTTCACCTGCAAACGTAGTAGCATCAAGCATCACAAGCAGCCTCAAGAATGGACACAGAGTGGCCATATAACACTTTTCCTTGAGCAGAATATTGAACTAGAGATCGCTAAGTTTGTTAAGTATAACATTAGGCGGAATATTTCCAATTTGCGCAAATATAAATCTCAAATTGGGGGTGTTGCATCTCTTATATGGCAACTCTGAGCATGTTAACGCTTGTGGAGGCGCGTTAGGTCCCAATGCAAGATATCTGAAAAAAAAAAAAAAAAAAACGCTTTTAGGATAAATGAGCCGTGAGTCACATTAAACCATGTGGAGAGCTGGATATGGCCCGCGGGCCATAAGTTGCCCAGGTCTGGTGTAGAGGGTTCTAAATGCGAGTTAGGCTTTGTTTTGATTATTTCTTTTCTTTGGTGCTGCTTACATCCCTTCTCCCCCCTTTTGTTGTGTGTACCCGGTAATTGGAAATATTCTAAATATCACATTCACAGTTGCACTTTCATTTTATTATACATTTATTTTAATAAACCATCTTGTTTTGCACCACATCATTGTTGTTTGGTTACATGTTTGTCCAGCACGTAAGATAATTTTTAATAGTTAATGTTACACCCTATTACCCCTTTTAAAATACATCTGGGGTCATAACATTATTGGGGGCTCGTCCATTTCCCGAGCTATTAAAAATTATTTTTTTTGCTGTGGACATTGTGTTGGAACAGGATAGAGTTTTGTTGTTGTATTGGTTAGGGTTTAGATTGATGCAGTGTGTTGGTGTGTGTGTGGTTTACCTGTTGGCAATAAAAGTCATGTTGTCATTTGATTTGTAAGCATTTATTGATAGTCCAACAGCTGAATAGTTTGAAAAATGCAGGAAGGATGATTTGGTTACCACTGCAGGCCATTATATTATTCCCATTTTGAGGCAGGCTCTTAAATGAGAAATTAAGGGTATTATTTTTGATCGATTGAGTGAGCTAAATGTCCTTGTTTTGCCGGATGCTGACGGTGGCGAAGAGACAGACCCTCTTGGCACTGGAGCACAGCCTCTCAGTTCAGTGGGCGAGTGGGACGAGGGGCAGGTTGAGGCTGGAGCGGAGGTCGGTGCGGAGCCCGAGGCCAAAGCCATCTTGCAACCCTTTGATCCTTTCTCTCCTGCCTCCACCGGGTTTAAAGATGGAGCACGGCTGAAAGTCCGCCTGACCCGTTTGCAAATGGAGGCACAAGAGAGGGTTCAAGAGCATCAGGCACAGTTGGAGCTGCGTCTGGAAGTATGCAGATTGGAAATTGAGACCGATAAACAGGTAAAGTTGCGACAGCTAGAGCCAATGAAAATCGCTGCCGATTCAGCTGCGCAACCAAGCCCTGTATTGGTCGGTAATGTCAGTTTGGTAGTCGATCCACCCTCGACCACCTTTGATGGTAGTAAACATATAGCTCTTGTGCCTCAATTCAGGGAGACAGAAGTCGATTCATACTTCAGCCCTTTCGAGCGCATTGCTGCATCCCTCCGTTGGCCAAAGGATATGTGGTCCCTGTTACTTCAGTGTAAGTTAGTTGGTAAGACCCAAGAAATCTGTTTCACAATTTCTTTGGAGGAGAGTTTGAAGTATGAGACTGTTAAATCAGCAATCCTTCATGCATATGAGTTGGTTCCAGAAGCCTATAGACAAAGATTTAGAAACCATAAGAAAAGTGTAAACCAGACCTTTGTAGAATTTGTGAGAGAGAAAGGCATTTTGTGTTGCAAGCAAAGTTGTTGAATTCGATTCACTGAGGGAGTTATTTTTACTTGAGGAAATCAAGTTCTGCTTGCCTGAGCGTGTTTGCCGAAAGTGAATTTTTTGTCTCAGGCAGCCATTCTAGCAGATGTGCTCACGAATAAAAATGTGTTTTCATCTGCACACACCGAGAAGACTTTAATGTCAGTGTCTTCTCAATCTCAGCCCTCCCAACCGAAACCCAGTCCTTTGCAACCGAAAGAGGTTCGTGATTGTTTTTATTGTCACAAGCAGGGTCACGTAATTGCTGACTGCCTTGCGCTGAAGCGAAAGCAACAGCAGCCACAGCCAAAGGCTTTGGTTTTGTGAAAACTGTCCCAGAGGTAGCCAGTACTGTACCCCATGATGATGTACCTGATTGTAGCTTTAAACCATTTCTCATGAAAGGGTTAATTTCACTGACTCGTAATTGTGAAGATCAAAAAGAAATTCAAATACTGCGTGATACAGGTGCTGCACAGTCATTTATTGTCTCTGATGTGTTGTCGTTGTCAGAAATGTCATACTGTGGTTCAAGTGTGCTTGTTCAAGGCATTGAAATGGGTGTTGTAAAAGTACCTTTACACCGTGTACATTTACAGTTTAATTTACTCACTGGTTTTATAAAGGCTGGGGCACATTCTTCAATTCCCATAAAAGGGATAACTTTTATACTAGGGAATGACCTAGCAGTAGGAAAGGTAATGCCCATGTTAGAGGTGTTGGCAGTGGTGTAGTAATGTCTGAAGAGGTGGTCATACTGTGAATTTATGAAGGAATACTGTGAATTTTATGATATATATATATATATATATATATATATATATATATATATATATATATATATATATATATATATATCCTAGATATTTACATTTAGCAGGGAAATAAATTTACAGCGCAAAGTATGGTTACTACAGGGATGCTTGTGCATCAGCATTAGATGCTGGAAATTTCCCGCCCCTTAATGAAATTGAAAATATTATTGGTTAGAAAATATCCAATCACATCTGAAATGAACGTTCTGATTGGTGGATCAGCTTAATTAGTCTGTCTGTCTTGCCAGTGCCATCAGTTGCAATCTCGCCTCTGGCAGCTCCATGCAATTTTAGAGAGAATCTCTGTACACTTAAAAAA
Source organism: Myxocyprinus asiaticus (assembly GCF_019703515.2). Taxonomy (NCBI): domain Eukaryota; kingdom Metazoa; phylum Chordata; class Actinopteri; order Cypriniformes; family Catostomidae; genus Myxocyprinus; species Myxocyprinus asiaticus. Next base: position 41,325,524 of record NC_059356.1, on the reverse strand, counting down.
TAAACAAACACAATTCACTCAATGGTGCTGTGGCATCGCGTTAGTAAACTGAAAAATTTCCGGGTCAAAAGCCTACTCTGGCGGCCACATGTATCATCACTTATTTTAGGTAGGCATACGCAAAATACTAAGAAAGAGAGGCGGGCATATGGCGTATGCCTGCATATGCCCTAGACTACACTACTGGGTGTTGGACACACCAGATTTTTTCCTACACAGATGAATTAACTGAAGCTTAACGTGAAGTTTTTTCTGCTTGTGCTGTTACGTGAGCTCAGTCGTGTTAAATGGGTGATGAAATTAACTTGACTGATTCTTTTATGGTTTAAGGGAAGGAGGACACTGGGACAGGATGTTTCAGGTCTCAGGTGAGCTTTTAATCACAAACTTCGGGGTAACACAGTCACAACTGGCACAGTAACTTCTTCAGCTTCACAAACTCTTTAGCGTCACAGGCTCATATTCACAGCCTCTTAATCATCACAAAGTCTTTATCATAACTGTTTAGCATCACAAACTCAGTAGCTTCACCGTGAGACACTCATGCCAGACTCTCTCTCTCTCTGCTGGTGGCGTGACCACTTATATGCCGCTCTCCCCATGCTCATTGGAATTAGAGACAGGTGTTAAACATAATCTAGCTCAGGTGTAAACGCCTTTACCACTTTCTGTCTCTCCGTACGGACACTCGCCAATGCCCCCGCTGCCACATATGGCTTCTATATTTATAGATGAATCGCCACCAACTCAGTCTAACTTTGCCATATCTGCGAGAAAGCAGACAAGTACAACGTCTGACAGTACAGAAAACACTGTGACAAGCCCTGACAACTTAACCTTGTCTGTCACTCGTGAGAAAATGATTACTGCACATAAAGCTGATCAGTCCCTGAGTAAATGTTTTTCCTCTGCTGTGGACTGTGGACTTTGTGGAAGATGGTTTGCTAATACGTAAATGGTGTTCTAACACTGTTACTGACCTTGACTGGAATGCTGCGTTTCAGATTGTAGTCCCCGCTGTTTATTGGCAGCAGGTGTTTTGTCTCGCACATGATCACCAGCTGTGCGGGCATCTGGGCGATAACGAAAACTTAAAAATGTATTCTCAGACATTTCTTTTGGCCCGGTCCCAAGAAAGATGTAGCCGAAATCTGCCGGACATGCCAAAAACTAAATCCGGTGTCTTACAATCATGTTCACTGCTACCCATTTTCCAGAGGCCATCCCACTATGAAAAATCACAGCTCCCGTCATTGTCAAAATCCTCATTAAATGTTTTTCTACATTCGGACCCAAAATTGTTCAAACTAATCAAAGTACAATTTTTCTATCTAGACGTTTTACCCAGGTTCTAAAATCCCTTACAATTTCTCACCAAGTGTCAAGTGCTTACCACCCTGAAAGTCAAGGAGCACTAGAAAGGTTTCACCAAACATTAAAATCAATGCACAGAAAATATTGTATGGATACAGGAAAGGATTGGGACAAAGGTGTTCCATTGGTTTAATTTGCAGTTTGTGAGACTTTGCAATAATCACTTGGTTTTAGCCCAGCAGAGCTTGTGTTTGGACATACTGTGATAAGACCTTTGAAAGTTTTGAAAGAGAAAATTATGAATATTGGTTCGAGTCCTAAATATAATGTTTTGGATTATGTGAGCCAATTCCAAGAGCGTTTGCACGATGCCTGCTCTCTTGCCCAGGAATTGCTTACAGTTGCACAAAAAGGCATGAAACAACATTATGATGAGAAAGCTGTTTCTAGCTGTTTCCAGCCTGTTAATGAGGTCCTGGTTCTGTTACCCGTCCCTGGTTCATGCTGTTTGCCTGTTTTTCTGGTCCCTACACAGTTGTAAAACAAGAATTATGTATGTAACTGCGGTTCTATTGGTTCTGGATGACCACCAGAGGCAGTGCTTCACACTCGATCATGTTCAGGTCGAGTCTAATTTCAACGAAGTCACCCTGTGACCCAGGATGACATGGGGTCCTCCCCTATTTAACCTTCCAGACTTCCAGACTCTGAGTGACAGAAAACTCTGGCAGTGATCCAGAACTCATAGAACTGCAGTTACAGATGTAACTCTTGTTCTATTTCATTCTTACTGACCACCAGAGGCAGTGCTTCACACTGGATGACTCATAACAACAAGGTCATGAGGAGGCATGCTTACCCCTAAGAGGAAGTTGAAGGCCCCATATGGACGGCAGTTTCAGTAGCACCCAGGGCAGCCACATTAACTCTATAATATCTGGAGAAAGTATACATTACCGGTCAAAAGTTTTGAAACACTTGACTGAAATGTTTCTCATGATCTTAAAAATCTTTTGATCTGAAGGCGTATGCTTAAATGTTTGAAATTAGTTTTGTAGACAAAAATATATTTGTGCCACCATATTAATTTATTTCATTATAAAACTAAAATGTAATTAAAAAAAAAAGTTTTTTGAAATTGATGGCTTGGACCAAATAATAAAGAAAAGCAGCCACTAAGTGCCCAGCATATAGATATGATCTCCTTCAATACTGTTTAAAAAGCATCCCAGGGTGATACCTCAAGAAGTTGGTTGAGAAAATGTCAAGAGTACATTTCTGCAAATTCTAGGCAAAGGGTGACTACTTTGAAGATGCTAAAATATAACACAGTTTTCATTTTTTTGGATTTTGTTTAGTCACAACATAATTCCCATAATTCCATTTATGTTATTCCATAGTTTTGATGACTTTACTATTATTCTAAAATGTGAAAAAAAAAAAAAAAAAAATTATAATAAAGAATGAGTAAGTGTTTCAAAACTTTTGACCGGTAGTGTATGTAGATGACCAATTAGCTGCCGCACAAATATCACTTAGGGGGATGCCCCTCAGTGCTGCCCAAGATGTGGAGATACCTCTTGTTAAGTGGCATCTTACACCAGTTGGCATCAGATGGTTGTTGATCTTATAAGCCTGGGTGATTACCTCCACCATCCAGTGCAACAACCTCTGCTTCAAAAGAGGCTGACCCTTTTTTGACCCACCGTATGAGATAGAGCTGGTCTAATTGCCGCAAGCTTTCTGTGGCCCTTAAGTAGCCATGAAGGGCAAGTACTGGGCATAATAGTTCAATTTGACTGCTCTCCTTTGTCTTTGACATAGGAGGATTAAACACTGTTAGCTCGATTGCCTGGTTCCTAAATAAGGTTGGGAGCCTCTTGTTGAGGAATGTCGGGTTGGGCCACAATGTCACTACTGAGCCATCCGCATTCCAGTGCATGCAAGATGCATTAACTGATAATGTGTGGAGCTCACTTACATGTTTAGCTTAAGTAATAGCCAGGAGAAATGCAGTCTTTAATGAAAGCCACTTTAGGTTACTCTGCTCCATGGGCTCAACAGTGTGCTGTGTAAGTGACTTTAAAACCAGACTCAGATCCCATGAGGGCACCCGAATGGTCTGAGTGGGGCACAATCGCTGAGCACCTCTAAGAAAACAAATAATTAAAATGTAAGACCCCCAATGGTTGACCGTCTACCTTTATGTGTTGTGTCAAAATTGCAGCCACATATACTCTTAGGGTAGAGGCCGCCCTGTTGCTTTCTAGCAGAGACTGCAGAAAGCGTAATACAAAAGGGTACAGGGCAGTGTTCTGGGACCATTGTTTATTCCCTACACCAATCAGAGAACAGCTTCCACCGACAAGTGTAAACAATCCTGATGGAGGGTACTCTAGATTTTAAGACTGTATTTTTCACCTCTTGGTCACAAGCCCTCAGTAGTGATTCTGGCTCCTCAGAGGCCAAACATGGAGCTGCAGATGGTCTGTGTCCTGGTGCCAAATCTGCCCTTCTATCTGGTGGAGGAGATCCTGCCTCCTGGGAAGGCTCCAGGGTTCCCCCTCAAGGAGCTTGAAAAATACAGGAAACCATGGCCTCCCAGGCCAATTCTGTGCCACTAGGAGCAGCCTGTGGTGCCCTTGACGGATCCTGTGAAGAGTCACCAGGATTAAGGGGGTCGTAGGAAAGGCATAAAGTACATCCTGACACAGAGGGCTGGACTCCTCTGTCAGAGAGAACCAGAGGGGACAGTGGGTCATGGATGCTAAGGCGAAGAGGTCCACCTCCGCTCTGCCAAATCGTTGCCATATCATTTCCACTACCTCCGGGCTGAGTCTCCATTCTCCTGGGGGAGGTCTGTGGCAAAACAAAAAAATCCACCACCACATTTGACACACCTGGGAGGTGCATCGCTCTGATGCTCACGAACCAAGGTCCTGTGCTACCTTCAGGGATTGACTGGACATGGTGCCATCCTGATGGTTGATGTGATAGACCACCGATGTGATGTCCGTCCTGATAAGGACATGCCTACCCTCTAGAACTAGTCCAAAGTACCTCAGAGCTAGTAGTACTGCTCATAACTCCAAGGTATTTATACTTTCAAAGGCTTTCCTGTGTTTCCAATGTCCCCTGAACATTTTGTGCTGCCAGACTGCCCCCCAGCCAGTAAGTGAAACATCAGTTTGAATTATTTCCTGGCGAGAGGGAATCACGCACAGGACCACACCCTTGGTCAGAAAAGATCTCCTCCTCCATGATTTCAAGGTAAGGAGGCACCATTGTGTAACTTTGATCAGCCTGTTCCTGTGCCTCATGGGGTTCAGATGGAGACTGTTCACCCATATCTGGAAAGGGTGCAACACAAGAAGGCCCAGTGTTACCACAGCAGCTGCTGCTGCTAACAGACCCATTAGTCTAAGCCTGACCTGTTTCTGAAATTGTTGAAGGAGGAGCAAGATACTGTCCATGGTGATGCCTTCATTGACCGTGAGTCCAGAGTGATGCCTATAAACTTCACAGGCTGACTTGGAGTTAGCAGACTTTTGCTGAAATTTACCATGAGGCCCAGCTGGGTAACATGGGAAATCAGCAGGTTGCTTTCTTCTGCTGCCAGCTCTTGAGATGGAAAGCAGAGGAGCCAGTCGTCCAGGTACGGAAGCACCTGCACCCCCAGGTTAGGACAGAGACAGTGCTGCAGCCATATACCTGGTAAAGAGTGGATATGGAAAGGCCGAATGGCAACAGCAGCTCATACTGGCGAGAGAACAAAAGAGGCAAGAAGCGGGTCAACTTTAGGCATCTGTCCCAAGACATAAGAATCTGCCCCCTGCATTGCAGCCAAGGCCCTGCTTGCACTAGTATGGTGTGTAAGAGACTTAGGATTTGCCCAGCACTTCTGTAGCTCCTCTATGTAGTTATTGGATGGGGGAACACTAAGAGCAGAAGGTTGCGAGGCTCTTCTGAAAAAGGCACTGGTGGGGGCTGCTATATTAGATATTAGACTCAACCTGAGCATGAGTGAAGAGAGATAATATCCAGTGTGAAGCACTGCCTCTGGCGGTCAGTAAGAACGAAATAGAACGAATAAGTGAAACAGTCTGAGAGACTTAATCTGAGCAAACTCCGAAGTCAGTGCGTCAACTTGCTTGGTTAAGGGGGTCCTCCTTAAATCTCTTGCTAGTGGAGGCACTCATTGCTTCCGACCTTCTGAGCTATTTCACTGCTTTACGTGGCAGGGGTAATGCTTCTGTCAGAGTCCTTCTACTGAAGCTTACCTGGAAGCCCCATGCTCCCACGACATGGTGCTACAGTTCATGCAGGCCTCTTTTCCTTGAGGCCCTGTTTCAAGTGCTCTAAGCCTACACAGGTGGGACAGCAGTCATGTCCATCTTCCTTCTTGAGAGTGGCCCTGCACATGGTGCAGTCATGGATTAATTGTTTCATCCTAACATGGACAGGGCTTCCTGGAGGCCGAGCGAAAACACTCTGGCTATCACTGTGACTCCTTGAACAAGCCTGAAATCAGGCTCGTATACAAATATATAATTTCCATTTTTGGTGAACTATTCCTTTAACAGCTACAGTGAATATGCACAATAAACGAAACATTACCAGAAGGATACCATTCATGACATGTTATACAGTGATGCTGTTGATAAAAACTAGCAACATTTTAATGCAAAATTGCATAATAGTGTTAAATGAAATTGAGTCATCAGTGTTCCAATGTTTAGTGGCTCAACACCCTTGCTAGTGCCTGAATTTGTGCGTTTTGTGCTCCAATCCCTTAATAGGGAACTAGGGAGTGGAATGGGACCCTGCATATGCCTATGACATCACCAGGGAGTGTGAGATGCCTGAAAAACCTCAAATAGCTTAAGACTGCATCGATTTTTGCACAAGTGTTGCATACTCTTACATTATGTGAAAGTTCACTGAATATTCTACAGCAGCATCAGGCCCACACTTAAGTTTGCCCTGCATGCAAACATTTCAAAGTGCTACAGTGAGTTAAAGGGACAGTTCACCCAAAAATGAAACTTCTGTCATCATTTACTCACCCTCATGTTGTTCAACACCATATGAATTTCTTTCTTCCATGGAACACAAAAGGAGATGTTAGGCAGAATTTTAGCCTCAGTCACTCTTACAACCCCAGATGTATTTTAAAAGGGGTAATAGGGTGTAACATTAACTATTAAAAATTACCTTATGTGCTGGACAAACAGGTAACCATACAACAGTGATGCGGTGCAAAACAAGATGGTTTATTAACAGAAATGTATAATAAAGTGAAAAGTGAAAGTGCAACAGTGAATGTGATATTTAGAATATTTACAATTACCAGGTAGACACAACAAAAGGTGGGAGAAGGGACGCGAGCGCCACCAAAGAAAAGAAATAAACAAAACAAAACAAAGCCCAACTCGCGTTTAGAACCACTGACTTTTAAACCAAAGAGAATGAAAAGAAAAAGTCTTCAGCATCAGTGATGCCCTAAATATTCTACACTCTCTATCAAAACCAAAAGTACAGTGGATGGCACTCACCCCTTACCTAGTGTGTCTAATACAGAAGCAATCCCTACGTGTTGCGCAATCTATGTCACGTGAACTGCTTACCTATCTGCTTCTCCCGGTGGGCAAACATACACAGAATGAAAAATGGCAGTTGTAATGACTGGTTGGATAAATATGGGATTGACGAGACAGATACACAAAAGCAGACTTACATACAATACTTTACAAGCAACACAGAATCGAATTTTTAACAACAACAGTGATGGCAAAAACAAAGTGAAGCTGCTGCAGGTGGTCTGGCGGACTGTTTTATTACTCCTGGTATGGGATGATTGGTGATGAGGGGTAGTGACGTCAGCAGGTTAATGATGATTGATGGATGAATGGACCAATAATGGGGATCTAAGAAATTAAACAGACAGACATGGGAAAAAACAAAACACATACAAACTAGTGATGGGAAGTCTGATTCTTTTTCGTGAAGCGGTTCTTTCGGAGGGTTTGTTTCAATGAACCGGTTAAAAAACACAATTCACCAGTTAATTTACGTCATCGCGTAATGACATCACTACACATAATGCTAATACGCCGGCGTCGTAGAATACACGCACAAACACATTCAATAAAGTCGTATGTAAGAGCATACTGCTGATTATTACATTTTATTTAATTAAGTTATAATAATAATAATAATAATAATAATATTGTCATCAGTGTTTCATTCAGTGATATTACAACTAGGGCTGTCAAATGATTAAAATATTGAATCGCAATTAATCGCATCATTTTTGTCCACACAAAACCTACCCCACCAACAGAGTTGAACAACAGAAAATGAACACAACTCAATTCAAATTATGTACAAAATATGGTAGTTGTAAGTGTATTATGACAGTAATGATTTGCTTCTTTTTATGGAGTTTTGACAGACATGCAAAAAAGTCTGCACTGTCATTTACATTTGACAATTCTGTGCAAAATACATCAAAATCTCCTTTTAGACCCTGGTCACAATTGTAACCAGTGGGATTAAGTGTAGATTACCTGCAGGGTTCCAGCAATGTCTCCAAATTCTGCATTGGCTAGTGCACTATCAAACAGAGATACTGTGACAGAACCTTGGAGACAGCAGCAGGGTTTCCGTTAGCGGTAATCAGTACCGCCACTCCCTATACGCATATTACGCAGTCTGCGTAGGGCACCAGCTCCCTAGGGGGGCACCAGAAACTCCACCGGCTGCCCTTACTCGCAAGTTATATGTTATTCAAGGACCCAGTAGCAGTTGTGGAACACAGACAATCACCTCGCCCTCGCAACTTTTGCCGCCCGCTTGCACCGCACCTCGCAGTGCAAGGCTGGTGTTCAAATGGCAGCTGTCTTGCCGCTGCAATGATGTTAGAATGTTAGGAGCTCTATCTGTGTTGATAAAATGCTTGGCGCAGGTCTCAGCATAATGTCTCTCACCATCTGTTTTCCCAGTGGTCAAAGCATGTGACTTTAGTGGCGTTTGCGCGAATTGACTCGCTTCTCATGAACGATCATATTACATGTTAACGGCTGTGGCAGTGGGGGGGGCATGGTCAAGCATCTCTCCGGAGAGAGAGAAAGCGGTAAGGGCGCTTACACCTGAGCTAGATTATGTCTAACACCTGTCTCTAATTTCAGTGAGAACGGGGAGAGCGGCATAAAAGAGCCACACCGCCAGCAGACAGGGAGAGAGACTGGCGCAAGGAAGGCCACGGTGCTACATGTTATTATGTTGATGATGTAATGAAGTGGGACTGCTTAAGTAAATATTTGCTTGTGAAACTGTCGAGTGTGTGTGGAACTGTAAGTGTCAAGGTGCACAATTAAACGCCTACCTGAACCAGGAAATCTTGCTTCTCGCCTCCTCCTTTCCACTGAGAAGTGTTACACTGGTGCCGAAATCGAGGAAAAGTTTGAAGATGGACGTAAGTCGCCCTGTAGAGTCCTCCCAGTTGGCTGAGATCCTCCAAGCCCTCGCTGGCTTACATCGGAACCACCAGCAAACCCTGCTTGAGCTCCGGCAAGATCAAGATCACCGGTTTGTGGAGCTCCTACGCACTCAAGCAGAGGACCGGCAGGCGATCCGGAGCCTCCTCAGCCAGGAGGCATCCCCAGCCGCAACCCCAGACACCCACACGCCGTTGCCCCCACCTGCATTACAGAAGATGGGGACGGCGGACGACCCCAAGGCATTCCTGGACTTATTTGAATGCACTGCCGAGATCTGGGGCTGGCTGCTCGGCCAGTGGGCGGCACAAATTATTCCGTTGTTGTCCTCAGGGCCCATTCCTGCCCCACGCAGATGAGAAGGACTTCAGCCACCGAGACCAGCTCCCCAGGCGTGGGAGGTGACACCTTCCCCTACCCCGATGCACCGCTGCGCTCCCTCTCGGGGGGGGGGGGGTACCCGCCGACGCAAGTACGGGCATAGCGCCTGGGCCAGCCTGCTGGAGGTGTGGGGACCCGGACCACTTCCGTGATCAGTGCCCTCTGATGGAGCTGGGGATGGTGGTGCGGGTCTCTGACCTCCCGCAGGCTGCCCCCGACCGGGCCGGAGCGTACCGGATACCGGTAAGTGTCAAGGGGGGTACTCACCAAAGCATTGGTGGACACCGAGTGTAATCAAACCACTATCCACCAACGCTTGGTTCAACCTGAGGCTTTGGGCACAGCTAAAACAGTGAGGGTTAAATGTGTGCACGGGGATATTCACAAGTATCCGGTGGTGACTCTTCCGTTGATTGAGGTCCCCTTTGAGAGAATTGGAATGGACCTCGTCGGGCCATCAGAATGGTCAGCACGCGGACATCGCTTTGTATTGGTCCTAGTGGACTATGCAACGCGATATCCGGAAGCGGTGCCTCTTCGCAACATCTCAGCACGCAGTGTTGCGGAGGCACGCTTCAAAATAATCTCCCGGGTGGGGATTCCAAAAGAAATCCTCACCGATCAAGGCACAACGTTTATGTCACGGACACTACGCGAGCTGTACGAATTGTTGAGTATTAAATCAATTTACACCAGCGTGTACCATCCTCAAACGGATGGCCTGGTGGAACGATTTAATAAAACCCTCAAAAACATGATTCGTAAGTTCATGCATGACGATGCTAGAAATTGGGATAAATGGCTTGACCCCCTGTTATTCACAGTACGAGAGGTACCGCAAGCCTCCACTGGCTTCTCCCCATTTGAGCTTGTGTATGGGCGAAGCCCACACGGTGTGCTTGATGTATTGCGAGAGGCCTGGGAGGAGGGACCTTCAAATAATAAGAATGAAATTCAATACGTTCTTGATCTTAGAGCAAAACTCCACACTTTGGGACAACTAACACAGGAGAGTTTGCTCCAAGCTCAAGAACAACAGCGCCGACTGTATGACAGGGGAACTCAGCTAAGGGAATTTGCACCGGGAGATAAAGTTCTTGTATCACTTCCCACATCGAGCACTAAATTACTCGCCAAGTGGCAAGGGCCCTTTGAGATCACACAACGAGTCGGAGATCTCGATTATGAGGTTAAACGAACCGATAGAGGGGGCAAACGTCAAATATATCACCTCAATCTCCTGAAATTGTGGAGGGAGGCGGTCCCAGTGACGCTGGCTATGGTAATTCCAGAGAAGGCGGAGCTCAGTCCGGAGGTGAGTTCAAAACATAAACAGTTCACAGGTCACTTGCGGAGACCACCTCTCACTGAGTCAACTCGCGGAGGTTGCCAGGTTGCAACAGGAATTTGCGGATGTGTTCTCCCTTCTACCGGGTCATACGAACCTCATTCACCACCACATCGAGACCGAGCCGGGGTCGTGGTATGTAGCCGCCCCTACCGATTACCCGAACACAAGAAGAAAATCGTTTGGGAAGAATTGGACGCAATGCTCGATATGGGGGTAATAGAAGAATCCCACAGTGATTGGTCCAGCCCAGTTGTTCTAGTGCCTAAGATCGATGGGTCTGTACGATTCTGTGTGAATTATAGGAAAGTCAACGTGGTGTCTAAATTTGACGCGTATCCAATGCCTCGCGTTGATGAGTTGCTCGAGTTGTTGGTCACTGCTCAATTTTATTCGACATTGGATTTGACGAAGGGTTATTGGCAGATCCCCTTGACACCAATTTCCCGTGAAAAAACCGCCTTCTCCACACCGTTTGGATTACACCAGTTTGTGACACTTCCGTTCGGTTTGTTTGGAGCCCCGGCTATGTTTCAGCATCTCGTGGACTGAATTCTCAGACCGCATTCGGCACATGCAACATCTGAGGGCGGTTCTGAGATCGCTGCGCCGAGCGGGACTCACAGCAAACCCAAAGAAGTGTGCGATTGGGCGGGTGGAGGTACGGTATCTGGGGTTCCACTTGGGCCACGGGCAGGTGCATCCCCAAATTGATAAGACAGCGGTGATTGCGACCTGCCCGAGGCCCAAGACCACAAAGTGGGTGAGACAGTTCCTGGGGCTGGCTGGCTGGCTATTATAGAAGATTTGTTCGGACGTCACCAACACTTTTTTACAGAAACCATTATCCAGCTCGTCACAACTTCAGATAAAATCTGCATGCACAATACTAAATAGTAAAATTCATTTACATCTCTCGATTGAAATGTTTCGCCCCCTCAGTCAAGTCCACGGTTCACGCAGCGTCCTGTTGACTCTAGAGCTGCAGTCCCGGGATCAGTGTACTGTTGACTCGAGAGCTGTAGACTGGATCATCTTCATACGATGATAAAACGGTAATAAAATCAAGTCATAAACATATTTCCAGTATGTTTTATTTGCTACACTTTCTGTTGTTCAGCAAAATACATCTGAAACATACATTTCGCCCCATAATCACACGCACACTCAGTGTCAGCAGCTCATCGGTTCTCAGTATGTCAGTCACCTCCGAAAGAGGCGATTCTCAGTTCAGTGTACTGTTGACTCAAGAAATGTCAGAGTGACTCATTGTAATGTTGAGTCAAGAACTGTTACGAGCGACTCATTGTACTGTTGACTCAAGAACTGTTGCAGCCCAAGCATTCTGTCCGATTTGTGAACTAGTTTGAGCGGTTCATTGTAAAGAAGAATTAGGAAAAGCAGATATCACCAGTTCTAGTATCATATTACTCATGGTTATCGGCTCATTAAGATTCGGAGTGTCAGGCACATCTGAGAGACAGGTTAAGATAGAGTAACTTGTGGATCCGTGTTGACTCGAGACACAGACTTTCAAATGATTGAGTCTGATTTGGTGAACTGGTTCAACTCGTTCACTAAAAAGAATTGGTTCAAAAGAACAATTCGTTCATGTGCTGGACATCACTAATACAAACATGGCACAGAGACATAACCCCACCCATAAGAACAAACATATACTATTATCAGAGTCAGGACTTGAACTCAGGTCTCCAGCATGAGAGTCTATCTCTCAACCCTTGAGTCACTGGAGGATGGTAAAACATCTTGAGAGAACACTTACTCAGGCAACTGGCTTCAGGACAACTAAACATCAAGCAAAGAAACTAGGAGACAGAGTAACTTAAATACACAGGGCTAAACGACACACACGTGAATTTAATAACACTGATTACAAATAGAGAAGCTGGGTATAAGAGCACCAGTAGGACCTCTAGAGGCCAAAACATAAACACAAGCAAAACTCTGACAACTGTTTGTTAGAAGAAAACAGGAGAACTTTAAAGACCATGAAATGCAACTAAATAAATTCTAGAAAGGGCATCAGCCACAACATTGTCCGCTCCTTACTTGTGACGGATATCCAGATTATAATTCTGTACTACTAGTGACCTGCACATGAGGCACTGGTTCTGATTGTACATGCGCGACAGAAAGATGAGAAGATTTGAACAACGGGAAGACTAGTGGAACCAACATAAACTTCAAAGTACTGGAGTGTGAGTAGGAGTGCTAAAATTTATTTTTCGATGGTAATTGAGCTGGTTTTTGTTGAATTTCCAGGAAAAATAACAGATAGTGTGATCAATTCCGGATGCTTCCTCCTGGAAGAGTATCGCACCGGCACCTACTGCACTTGCATCAACCTCAAGCTTAAAAGGCTGTGTAAATTCTGGTGCTGCCAGCACTGGCACACTACACAATAGTTTTAACACTCTCAAAAGCATGTTGGCAGTCATCTTTTCAAATGAAAGATGCGTATGAGCTAAGTAAGGGGGTGAGCAACGGTAGAAACGTTTTTACACAAACCGCAGTAATACCCTGCCATGTCAAGAAATCGGTGCAACTCACCCCGGTGTTGTGCCGAAATCTGACTACCCGCCAGATTCTGACTCCCAGCTACCTGATTGGCCCTTATCCCTAAAGCCCACCCCTACGCCCACCCCTAACCTCATTGGTCCCTACCCCTAAAGCCCATGCCTACACCTACACCTAAACATAAGGATACTACGGAGTCAAAATTTGTCACGCAACCAGCTGCTTTGGGGACTCTAACCTCGGTCAATCATGCACCCACTGCGGAGGCAACGACTAATTAGAATATGTGCCCTATAAACTTTCAATGGTACTTCAGTCGCCTACCATGTTACGGGGAATCAGGGTTTTTATTCCGGAGAGGGATATCTTCCACATCCAAGAAAACCAAAAGGCATGTAACTTATTTATTTTCACTTCGAGCACTGCCATATGGACCACACGCACAGTCTGAACCTGTGGATAATGAGACACAGATAAATGCACAAACAGCGCTCCAATCACTTCTTTTGTTCATCCAACATCTATAGTGGTACACATTATAAAATCATTCAAAATTGTTTTGCTGTACTGTGCTGTTTTATGGTGTGATGGTTTTTCTGCAGGATCTTTATCTACACATTTACAACTGTACAGTTACAGCGGTGCTGAAAGTCCTTATATAGGGATGATTTGGGCATGTTTTATGCAAACTGATTAACTTCGGGAATGCGACCCATTTAGAATACTCCGGATTCATTAACATTAGAACGAGGATAAGAATAAATTAATGTGCGTACGCACCAGTTTTGAATCAGGTGGAAATTTTCTGTGACAACTTTTCCTGTATGTATAAGTACGCAAATTCCATGCAGTTTTCAGTGAATGAGGCCAACTGACCCCATATTGCTCCAAACTCATGCCATTGGTTGAGCCATTGTTGCTATGGACTGATCTGACAGTGAAATTGTAAACAGTAGGTTGACTTTTCTAGCTAAAATCAGTCTGTACTAACCGAAATGTGAAACACTGCCCCCAGTGGCCAAAGCGGTAAGTGCTGTCCAGAATATGGGGATGTGTGAGCTCCATTTTCCAGGTGTATTTCCCATGGAGGGGTGCCAAAAGCGAACTGTGAAGTGAGTTTTTTCAGCTGTACAGGCTGTCATTACCTGAACCCCCCAACACAAACCCTAAACCTGAACCTAACCATCAGTGGGGTAAAAATGTAATGTTAGAGGGAAAAATGCAACCTCTGAATTGCATTTGTTATTGATTATACTAATGGGCTTGATTATACTTGTGGCGTTTTGTATAGGGACCCCTAGTGTCACTACATCGACACCAACGTCTCATTCCCTCCATCAGGGAACGGAGGTTACACCAGTAACCATGACGTTCCCTATCTGTCAATCACTAGACGTTGGTGTCGATGTAGTGACACTAGGGGTCCCTATACAAAACGCCACAAGGCTGAACGGTGTTACGTGAACTGGCAGTGTGTGGTGGGCAGACTTGCTGTGTGCCTCATAGCCAGCACACCAGGTCGACACATAACCTCCCCCGACACAGTTATGAGTGTCGAACGGCCCTTTTTGGGGACAAGTCGACTACCCAAAGATAGAGACAGGCTTAACCCAGTCGTGGCCCCTTTTCCCCTTCTTTTTTTCCACTCCCTAAAAAAGAAGGGGGATTATCCGACTGGGCCGCCAGGTCTAGTCGGGGGGTGTCCCTCCCAAGGGGAAGACACTGCGGAGACCACACCTCGCCCAAAGAGAGGGGGGATATTTAAGTGGAAAAATACATCACATGGTCTTTCCAACCATGTGGAGAGTCTTCAAGGTAGATTCTGCCCAATGGGGGAGGAGTTACTACAAACATGGAGACTGGAGCAGAGGGGCTCTGCCCAAGGAAGACGCAGTTTGCCAGAAGGGAAACGAACTAGCGGAAGATATAGATCGCATGGGGTTAGCCTTACAGGGAACTGCCACATGCGGAGCACCTACCCCAGAACAGGGCTCTTAGTTAGCGCGTGTACTGGGTTGGCAGCGAGTCTCTCTGAACACTCGACTGCCACAGGGCTCGGAGGAAGTCAACCAGGGAACAAAGTTTGTGAACACTACTGGGAATTAATGGTGCACGTCTTCAGCTCCAAGGGAGGTGGAAGGCGCTATGTGCAAGTGATACACTCGGCCAGCTATCCCAGGCTTATCCGCTTGTGTTGCATGCCACTACCTGGGACGAAACCGGTTCCACCCGGAGGTTGTAGAACCTTGCAAAGGTGTTGGGTGTTACCCAGCCCGCAGCTCTGCAAATGTCTGTTAGAGAGGCACCCCTGGCCAGGGCCCAGGGAGCCGTTACACCCCTGGTAGAATGGGCTGGTAGCCCTACCGGGGGCGGCATGTCCTAGGCAACATATGCCATAGTTATGGCATCAATGAGCCAGTGGGCGATCCTCTGCTTGGAGACAGCGCTTCCTTTCCGCTGTGCACCAAAGCAGACAAAGAGCTGCTCAGAGATTCTAAAGCTCTGCGTGCGATCCAAATAGATGCGTAAAACCACACACCGGACACAGCGACAACAGGGCTGTGTCTGCCTCCTCCTGGGGCAGCGCTTGCAGGTTCACCGCCTGGTCCCTAAAGGGGTGGTGGGAACCTTGGGCACATAGCCCGGTCAGGGTCTCAGGATCACGTGAGAGTAACCTGGACCGGACTTCAGGCACGTTTCGCTGACAGAGAACGCTAGCAGGTCACCTACCCTCTTGATGGAAGTGAGCGCAGTCAGGTGGGCAGTCTTCAAGGAGAGTGCCTTAAGCTCGGCTGACTGCAAAGGCTCAAAGGGGGCTCTCTGTAGACCCTGAAGAACTACAGAGGTCCGATGAGGGAACGAGGCGCGGTCTGGAGGGATTCAGCCTCCTCGCACCTCTTAGGAACCTGATGATCAGGTCGTGCTTCCCTAAGGACTTACCGTCGACTGTGTCGTGGTGTGCTGCTATGGCAGCAATGTACACCTTCAAGGTGGAAGGGGACAGCCTCTCTTGCAGGAAGGAAAGCACTGATCTGACTGCGCATCTCTGGGGGTCTTCCTGACGGGAAGAACACCACTTAGCGAACAGACGCCACTTAAAGGCATACAGGCACCTCGTAGAGGGGGCCCTAGCCTGAGAGAACGTGTCTACCACCGCAGGTTGGTGACAGCTTAGGTCTTCCGCGTCCCATCCAGGGGCCAGACATGGAGATTCTAGAGGTCTGGGCACGTGTGCCAGATGGTGCCCCATCCTTGAGAAAGACGGTCCTTCCTCAGGGAAATTCACCAGGGGGGAGCTGTCGCAAGGAGCATGAGGTCCGAGCACCACGTCTGGGCGGGCCAGTAGGGTGCTACCAGGACAACCTGCTCCTCGTCCTCCCTGACCTTGCACAGGGTCTGTGCAAGCAGGCTCACTAGGGGAAACGCATATTTGCGCATGCCAGGGGGCCAGCTGTGTGCCAGCGCGTCTATGCCGAGGGGGGCCTCGGTCAGGGCGTACCAGAGCGGGCAGTGGGGAGGATTCTTGGGAGGCGAACAGGTGCACCTGTGCCTGTTGAATCAACTCCAAATCAGCTGGACCACCTGAAGGTGGAGTCTCCACTCTCCCCTGAGGGTAACCTGTTGTGACAGCGCGTCCGCTGTAGTGTTGAGGATGCCCGGGATGTGAGTGGCTTGCAGCGAGGAGACGGCGGGCGAGTTGTGACATACAACGAGAGCGCAAACCACCTTGGCGGTTGACATATGCTACCATTGTCGTGTTGTCTGTCTGAACTAACATGTGTTTGCCCTGGATCAACGGCCGAAACCTCCGCAGGGCGAGCAGAATTGCCAACAACTCGTGCATGCCTGTTGCAAACAGTGCCCCAGCACATTTTGGAGGCGTCTGTCATGACCACGATGCGCCTGGGGACCAGTTCTAGAGGAACACCTGGCCATAGGAACGAGAGATTGGTCTAAAGGCTGAAAAGACGGTGACAGACCGACGTAATGGCAACGCGGTGTGTCCCGTGGCGCCATGGCCGTCTCGGGACTCGAGTCTGGAGCCAGTGCTGAAGCGGCCTCATATGCATCAACCTGAGCGGGTTGGCCACCGCCGAGGATGCCGTATGCCCCAGGAGCCTCTGAAGAAGTTTCAGTGGAACCGCTGTTCCCTGTTTGAACGCCTTCAAACAGGCCAGCACCGACTGGGCACGCTCATTCATAAGGCACCGTCAAGGAGACTGAGTCCAACTCCAAACCGAGATAAGAAATGCTCTGAACCAGGGGGAGCTTGCTCTCTTCCCAGTTGACCTGAAGCCCTAGTCGGCTGAGGTGTGAGAGCACCAGGTCCCTGTGTGTGCACAACACATCTCGAGAGTGAGCTAGAATTAGCCAGTCATCGAGATAGTTGAGAGCGCGAAATGCCCACCTCCCTTAACGGGGCAAGGGTAGCCTCTGCGACCTTCGTAAAGACGTGAGGAGACAGGGACAGGCTGAAAGGGAGGACTTTGTACTGATACGCCTGACCCTCGAACGCGAACTGCAGGAAGGGTCTGTGTCGAGGAAGAATCGAGGCGTGGAAGTACGCAACCTTCAGGTCTATCGCCGCGAACCAATCTTGATGCCGGACGCTCGCCAGAATGCATTTTTGCGTCAGCATCTTGAACGGGAGTCTGTGTAAAGCCTAGTTCAGAACTCACAGGTCCAAGATTGGCCTCAACCCACCGCCTTTTTTCGGTACGATGAAGTAGGGGCTGAAAAACCCCTTCTTCATCTCGGCTGGAGGGACAGGTTCTATCGTGCCCTTCCGTAGGAGGGTAGCGATCTCCGCGCAGGGTAGCAGCGTTTTCGTCTTTCACCAAGGTGAAGTGGACACCGCTGAACCTGGGCGGATGCCCGGCGAAGTGAATTGCACAGCCGAGTTTGGAAAGCGCAAGCCATGCGTCCAAGTTCCGCGCAAGGGGGACCAAAGGGACAACGTCATCAGATGTACCGGCAGGTGGGGCCTCACGGCGGGGCGGAGCTCGAGGTGCCACACCATGTCGTGGCCGTGCTGAGTCTAAGGACATCGAAGCACTTACTTGGCTCCTTGTGACCACCCCTGGAACAGCCTTGGACGGGGGAGGAATAGGCCTGTCCTCGTGACCCGTGGAGACTGTCACATCGGGGGCAGATTTGTGCCACAGCTGGGCGCTCAGGGGCGGGAGACCACCGCTGGAGCGCCAAACCTGCTAAGTAGAGTGGTGGACGGTGGTCATGATGACGGCCGTACACACTGGATACGTGACCCAGGGAACAAGGAAACTGCTCTTGCTGAGCTTTTGAGTACTGCAGCCACTTGGGCATGCAGCACAATTAAATGCAAGAAGGTAACAAAAAGATGGAGATCTGCTTACCAGCTCCAGAGCAGCGGGTTTCGTTGTCCCTGGGTCGCCCGTCTCAAGGGCGCTTTGAAGCCTTTCACGGGTTCTGGGCGGCCGCAAGACGGGTGGCGTCTGCTTCCTGCGGTGGGCTCCATGCCAGGGCCGGGCCGAAGGGACGGGCTGCGGCAGAGCCGGTGCAGTCACTGCAGGGGGACGCCCTTGGCGATGAGTAGACGAGGTGCGGGATCTTGAACCGCGCTGGGGCAGGATATGCCGGCTAGCATCCATCTACTGTTCTACCATCGAAAACTGCTGGGCAAAGTCCTTGACGGTGTCACCGAATAGGCCCGCCTGGGAAATGGGGGCAGCAAGGAATCGTGTCTTGTCGGCCTCACCCATCTCGACCAGGTTGAGCCAAAGGTGGCGCTCCTGGACCACTAGTGTGGCCATCGTCCGCCTGAGAGTCCGCGCCGTGACCTCCGTCGCTCGGAGAGCGAGGTCGGTCGCCGAGCGCAGTTCCTGCATCAATCCCGGGGCAGAACTACCCTCGTGCAGTTCCTTTAGCGCCTTGGCGGACTTGCAGGAGAGCCATGGTGTGCAGGGCGGAGGCGGCTTGTCCAGCAGCACCGTAGGCCTTAGCCGTCAGAGATGACGTAAACCTACAGGCCTTGGATGGGGGCTTTGGGCACCCGTGCCAGGCGGCGGTGCTCTGCGGGCATAGGTGCACCGCGAGCGCCTTTATCCACCGGGGGATTGCCGAATAGCCCTTGGCCGCCCTACCATCGAGGGTAGTGAGGGCGGGGAAGCTGAAAAGATCGGGACCGGGCAGTAAAAAGTGCCTCCCGTGACCTTGTCAGCTCTTCATGCACTTCCGGGAAGAAAGGAACGGGGGCAGGGCCTGGCTTTGAGTGGTGCCGCGAGCCCAGGAACCAATCACCGAGCCGCGAGGGTTCAGGGAAGAGCAGTGAGATCCACTCTAACCGACGCTTGTGGCTGCCTGGGAAAGCATGTCGTCATCTCCGCATCAGCCTGTGACTTGGCAATCGACCCCGAAGGGAGGAGCCCAGCTGAGGCTTCCGACTGGATGAGCCCGCTCTCCGATGCTGCGCTCGAGAGCTCATCACTTTTGCGGGCTCCGAATAAGAGGTCGAACTCGCCGTGAGACGAGCCGGCGGACTCACCCGGAAGCCCGATCGGGGCAGACGAGCGTGCTGGGGAATGGGAGGTCTGCGGGGGGATACCCGGCAAAGGCGGTCCCGTTGGGGTCCCCAAATCACCCCCAGTGCTAGCCGCGCTGGCCTCATACCCGTGGTTAAAAGGACCTTTCTTACGAAGGTGAGCTGCGACCGCAACGTTGCCATGGACATATT
Source organism: Myxocyprinus asiaticus (assembly GCF_019703515.2). NCBI lineage: Eukaryota > Metazoa > Chordata > Actinopteri > Cypriniformes > Catostomidae > Myxocyprinus > Myxocyprinus asiaticus. The sequence continues at coordinate 41,305,732 of NC_059356.1, read as the reverse complement.
CTCGCAATGAGAACATGACCATCCACAAACGCTGTCTCCGCGTGAGCAGTGCCCAGACACGAAAGACAGTGATCGTGACCGTTAGAAGGCGAGAGATAACGAGCGCAACCAGGAATAACACACAATCGGAAAAGCATCTTTAAAAAGACGTTCCGTGTGTGCTCTCTTTTTGAGGGGAAAGATGCTCTTTCAGAAAATATACTCTCTAGTTTTTCTGCCGAAGCACCCAGGGGCGTTCTCTGCAGTGCACCAGTGCAGAGGAGGGAGAAGCCGCTGAAATGCACCGTCAGATCCAGCAGAGGTGAATGAACAGTAGTATTCAGCTCAATGAGCATGACCGTTCAGCTCTGAAGAGAAAATCTGAATGAGAGGTTGCATACCAGCTCCTTTTATACCCGTATGACCGGGGGAGTGGCGTGCAAATACCACTCACCAATTTTCATTGGCCTTTTATCAAAGACCAGAGGTGTCTTGGGCTCCCAAGAGTGACCCCTAGTATCACTACATCGACACCAACGTCGAGTGAGTGACAGATAGGGAACTAATGGAATATTTTGCATTCTCCCTCTTTCACATATACGCATGCACAATTCAGGCAAAATCATGACACAGAATGACTGGTTCATAAAACCGATTGCCTCTGGCAACTTTGTAATGGAATACAGTATTCAGTGACAAAAACACAGGTGCACACGCACACCTTTTATTCATACTGTCTCAGAGACAAAATGGGGGACACAGAGAAGTGAATAAACATGAAAAAAAAAATCTCTGAAAGCAAAGCTGTCTGAAAAGAAATAATAAAGGAACTTTCTACGGCAACCAGCTTTCATTAAAAATGAACGCATGGGAAAGGAAAAGCACAAACATCAACATCGGATATGCAGTAAAAATGTCACCAGAGGTAAAAGCAAAGGCTAAAACATGGCGAAACTAAAAACACACCTTTCATATTGTTCTGGTGTAAACAGGCAAAGCAAAATGTTGCTTGATAACCTTTGCAAACAAGTCTGACTTGGACTCCAGAAGAGCAGAAAGGTTAGAAGGTTTTTCTGACTCTCTTTTTAAATTGATTTGCAGTTGTTTTTCCAAAAATTACACAAATCTATCCATCCATCCATCCATCCATCCAACATTCCTTTCATAGGCAAGATAATTTAAAAGGCTGTTTTCAATCAGCTGAATACATTCTTAAACTCAAATAGCTACTTGGACAATTTCCAGTCTGGTTTCCGACAGCATCATAGCAAAGAGACGGCACACATAAAAATACTTAATGATATTCGGCTAAACACTGATTCAGGCAAAATATCAGTGCTGGTATTACTGGATCTTAGTGCTGCTTTAATTCTTGCACCGCTCCTGTTCAACCTGTATATGCTCCCACTAGGCCAAATTATGAAAAAGAACCAAATTGCTTGCCATAGCTATGCAGATGACACCTAGATCTACCTAGCCCTATCGCCAAATGACTACAGCCCCAGACTCTCTGTGCCAGTGCTTTGACAAAATTAACAGTTGGATGGGCCTAAACTTCCTTCACTTAAACAAAGACAAGACAGAGGTCGTTGTATTTGGCAACAAAGGCAAAATTCCCAAGGTGAACACATACCTTTACTCCAGTGGTCTAAAGACAAAAAATCAAGTCAGTAATCTTGGTGTCATTTTGGAGTCAGACATAAGTTTCAGTAGTCACATCAAAGCAATAACTAAATCAGCCTACTATGATCTCAAAAATATAGCCAGAATAAGATGTTTAGTATCCAGTCAAGACTTAGAGAGACTTGTTCATGCATTCATCACCAGAAGGGTGGACTACTGCAATGGACTTTTCACCGGGCTTCCCAAAAAGACAATTAGACACCTGCAGCTCATTCAGAATGCTGCTTCCAGGATTTTCACCAGAACCCAAAAAAATCTGAGCATATTATTCCAGTCCTCATGTCTTTACACTGGCTTTCAGCCACATTTAGAATTGATTTTAAGGTACTATTACTAGTTTATAAATCACTCAATGGCCTAGGACCTAAATACATTGCAGATATGCTTGTTGAATATAAACCTAATAGACCTCTCAGATCATTAGAATCAAGTCAGTTAGAAATACAGAGGGTTCAGTCAAAACAAGTTGAGACAGCATTTAGCTATAATGTTGTCCGAAGCTGGAACCAGCTTTCTGAACAGGTCAGATGTGCTCCAACAAGAGCCACATTCAAGTCCAGACTGAAAATGCATCTGTTCAGCGTATTTCTATCCATGAGAATGAGAGGAATAAACTGTAGGTCACAACTGCAATGAGAAAGGCAAGAGAAGGGAAAAGAAAACCTTTGTAGTACTATTTTACAACCACTCTTGTAGAAAAGGGGCAAAATTTCCCCTCTGATAATACAAAACTCTCACTCTAAAGCTTCGCACGCACACGAGAAAGGTTATGAATGAGAAATTAGGACAAAAACATCCTCTGCTGAGCCCAGAAGGGGAGTTTTACATTTCAGCATGCTCAGTGATCCATTACCTTACTAAAACATAGCAGTATGTGGGCAAATACAAAGGCCAGGCAATCTATAAAGACAATGGTGCTTGTGCTGCAAGTCTATTAACGCTGTGAATGGCGAGATGAAAACAGAATGTGTAGTTTAGAGTAATTGTAGTCCAGCAAAAAGACAAACTTTGAGTGAAATCTGGTAAAAAGGCTCTAAAGCATCCCTGAGGGGCTCTGTTCATATTCTGAAACAAACACACAAACTTTTAAACACACACAAATGCTACCACGGACAGAAAATATAAAATATTGCATACCTCTAATGGTTTAGTTAATCATTTGCTCCTCTGAGGAGTTGGTATAGAAGAAAGCCAAAACTGGACTGATTTAAAGTCAGACTTCAGTCTTTATCTGTATTCAGGAGGAAACAAAAGTCATGATGGAAAAGGAGAGAAGTTAAAAAAAGAAGATAAATTAAAACTAATTTATCTTCCTATCAGACACGTCCATTGATAACTATCAGAAAAGCCCGTCAAGAAGTCTGAAAATGGGAAAGATGAAAAAAGTATTGTGTTGGGGAAACAGAGTTAGGACCCCTGCACAACCCTACGATATCAAAGAACGAACGGGAACAAAATCTGGGGGGGGGGGTTAGGTAGTTTTGGTGGTTTGCAACAGCTCTTCAGGGCAAACTTTCAGGAAAACTTCTTACCGGCTGGCTGCTAAACATCTTCCTACTGCCATGGTCCATGTCCACCTACTTTAAGACCGACAGCTTCGTTCAGTCAAAGATCAGTCAACATGAACACACCGGTGTGCAGAATTATTAACGAGCTTGTGTAAACGTACCTACATTTGTACGATTGTTCACATAGAGACATTTTCCAAAACATTTCATATGATTTTTTACTAAATTAGTCTACAAAAGCAATCAAATCTACTCAAATACTCTTAAGTGCCAATTTACTCATGTGCCGTCTGCAGTCGAAAGCCATTCAAATATCTGCCCAACGTAAGATATGCCTATCATCATTCTTTGTCTGTATTCTACCCATTCACACTCTTTTATACATCCATCTTTGCAGTAGTATCAGTGTCATCATAAATTACAAATTAATCAGCACCTTTTATGGCCGCATATAGCATGTTAGCACATTAGTGCCATAAATTCAGAATGTAAACATGACAAATTACACATTATCTACAATATATATATATATATATATAAAACTTTAAATCACCGTTGAGTAGTTGTAGTCTTGTATGATCTCATATTTAAATGCTCCTCTTAACACCTCCCTCAGTGGTGTGGCAGATGTCTGAATGTTCACAAACAGTATGTTGTTTCTAAGCTGTTTAAACTTCATTTTGGCTGTGAAGAACAAAGAAGCACTTCACCATTAGTGTGCAGGGGCCTTTAGCCATAATTGTTGGAATTTTGAATTCACAACACTGCTGGATTTTGTCACTGTTTCCTCCTGACAGTGCAGAAAAGGAAGTAGAAGTAAAGTGAGCACGACAGAGTGAACCAGGTTCATCGGGAGAATCCATCACGGGCTGTCGTGTACACTGAATCTCAAATACTAACACTTCTTCTCTGCAGTGTTAACACAGAGTAGCCCAGGATAACCGGAGCCATGGCTTAGTGGTCAGCAAACATGGTCTGAGCTTTGGTGCTCAAATTCCCAATTCCAATCCTCCTCGGACTGTGCATCATTTACTGTCCTCCCTCAACTCTAAACAAAAAAAAAAAAAAAAACATGTAAAAAGGCCAAAACTAAAATAAAAAAGATCCTAGGTGTAGATCTGGAATGGTATTCTGACTAAGGTTGGTTGTGGCTTAGTTGTTAGCACACATGCATAGGACAAATTGAGTTGTGGATCTGATATGGGCAGTGATTGTTTGAATCTGGCTTGCAACATTTACCAATTACTTTAAAGACATCTGAAAAGTACAAAAAGAGAGCGGAGAGTCTGAGAGAGCAGCCTGGAATTACACGTTTCACCTGCCGTTTAGACAAACTGTACATTTTATTCAATGTTGTGCACAGGATCATTAACTCTCACTGTTGTAGTGCTCAGAGAAACCGCATTGCGGTTGGGAGTCCAATTCAAGGTGAGAGATCCCATGGGCCAGGAATGTCAGACTGGCATTACCGTCATTTACATGGGCTACGGGGCACAGAACACACTGAGAACTCTATGTGTGTGCACATGTGTGGGAAGTCCTGCGGTTAAGACTGTTTAAAAGCCTTAAGTGAATTTCTCTGTCGTTAATGATGTATAATTACCTAAACCACACTAGACTCAAGAGGAGTCTTTTGATTTTGAAACACTCCAGTGCTTGTCCTCTGTCTCACTCTCTCTCTATCATTGAATCAATTTAAGAGACCTTAAAGTCAAAAAGTGCTTTTCTTTGTCTACCTCACTCTCTTTCTCTTTACACCCTGTAATATACAGTGTCCCAAATATATTATCCAAAAATATTTGGCACTTGAGACACATTCAAAAATATATATGAATGCCATTGCATTGCGCAACAAAATATGAAAAGTAACATTTATTTTACAGACAGATAGCACAAGCACACATAAAGAAAAACATTGCACAAAAAAGGTTTGCAAGGTTTAAAATGATAAAACAATGTATTACTCAGCTCTCTTGATTAATTGATTTTACTTGGTGAATTGTGGCATTCTGTGGTCAGATATTTGTGGTCAAACTGCTCGATGATGATTTAAAGTAATATATACGTATGCAGTAGATAATGTGTAATTTATCATGTTTACATTCTGCATTCATGGCGCTAATGTGCTAACATGCTTTACGTGGCCATAATATGCGCTGGTTACCCTCTGTTATTGTATTTTATGTTGACACTGATACTACTGCAAAGGTGGGTGTATAAAAGAGTGTTAATGGGCGGAATACAGACAAAAGAATAATGATATAAGAATGAGGCAGATGTGAATGGCTTTCGGCTGCAAACGGCACATGAGTGAAGCAGCATTTCAAACTACGAGTGAATAGGCACTTTATTTGATTCCTTTTGTAGAATTAATAAAAAATTCAAATTAAAAGAAAAATCTAATTCTTGGAAAATGTTTTATGCGAACGATCGTACAGATGTAGGTAAGTTTGCACCAGCTTGCTAATAATGCTACATGCCAGTGTGTTCATGTTGACTGATCTTTGAATGAACGGAGCTGTCAGCCTCAAAGTAGGTGGAGCTCCAGGTCACATCTACTGATGATGTTGACCAATGGCAGTAAGACGGTGTTTAGCAGCCGGTATGAAATTTATTGTAAGTTTGTACTGGCGAGCTGTTACGAACCACCAAAACGAACTCAAAAACACCTTCGTTTTGGCCAGATTGTGTTCTAAATTACATCACACCTATTCATTCTTCAATTTTGTTTGAAGTATGCCAGAGCCATAATGCAGTCACATTAAAATAATTTTTTGTTTGTTTGTTTTTTAAGTGTCCAAATACTTTTTGAGGCCACTGTAGATAATATAACACCATTTTGTAGATTTCATCCAGAAATTCTACGGTAATGAGTGTTGGACAAATTCATTGATCTGTGCCACAGTGTTCTAAAATGCTCAGATTTATTTGCTCAAGAATAGAAAGCACAGCTTGTTTCAGGTGTATTCGTGTCCAGGCGGTGTTCTGTCATTGTCAGACAGATTGTGGATATCTTACAGTACTCTGAGAGCCTTCTGCTTTACCAGGACAAGCAACCTCAAAACACATTTGAGTCCTGGTCAGTTGGGTGGCAATTGGTATGTGCATGCGAAAAACCAACCTGACCATCTGGTGTTAACATTTTTTTTTTTTATGCTGAATATAAGTAAGATTTGTACTAAAATATATCACTAAAGTCACATTTTGTAAAATGTTCAAGGCTCTTAACACTGGTTCAAACAACCTAGGATTGCAAGCGTCTGTAAAACTTAACACTAAAAACCAGACTGCGAAGTTCTGAGTTAGTAGTAATGTTCATTCTGTCTTGTAGAGCACATGTTTGAGGAAAGGAGGAATATTTTTTCATTAATTATGAATGGAGGGAGAAGAGGGGCTATAGAGCAAAGAGCAAGATTCTCTTGCTATAAAAGAAGGATGCAACTAAATCCAGAGAAATAAACATGCCTGTAACATGCACATGTTGTTCCACTGTTTCCACCAGAAGCTAGTGTGTGGTGGGCATTCTGGCACACTATCATCCAGGTGGATGCTGCACACTGGTGGTGGTTAAAGAGATTCTCCCTATACTATGTAAAGCACTTTGAGTGCCTAAAAGCACTATATAAATGTAAGGAATTATTATTAATTGTTATTATACAACTTGTGTGCTATATATGCAGTCTTTTGAAAGCATACCATAGCATATATTAGACGGCATCTGGATACACTGTTTTTGTACAGTATATAAAATCAGAACACGTTAAAATCAGACAGAATGAATTGCATTACAGTATTACAGTAATGAGCATCTTGGGGTGAAATTATCTTAGTTGTCATGAAAATGCTTTTTCTTTGTTAAATATGGCCTGGAAATTTCTTTTAAGATTAACCGTGTATGTGCACCAATATGGTAAAAAAGGACTCTGAAGTGAAAAGTTGTGAAAGAGTTAATTACAGATACAGACAGTGAAAGTCAGAAAGAGACACAGGTGAGAACAAAAAGAGCATTTACAGCATCTAAACCAGAGGGATGAATTGGATTCATCTGAAAGAAAGACCTTGATGCTAAAGTCTGCCTTTCATCTTTTATTCACACACCCACGCTTGTACTCGTGTACACATGTGCTAAACAGAAATCAAGAGAAATACACTTTCTAAAACACCAGCACTGTTCTCAGTCACAGCCATAGTACACACTGACAATCACATTTGCACTATTCCATTACAGCTAGAGAAAGAGAGAGAGAGAGAGAATGAGAGAGAGAAAGAGAGGCAGGTAAAGTAATGAATATAGGCAGCTTTGCCAACTGGAAAGGAGGGATGGAGAGAAGTGAAGAAAATAGGTGAGAAAAGAGCAAGAGTGGATAAAAAACCCATAAAAGATAAGAAGGACAGTGTAATAAAAAAAGGCAGTGAGATCTGGTGGAACAGAGAAAAGGAAGAGAACTGGACACATGACGGGTCCAGGGGCATCACTAGACTCTTTCTAGATTCTGTGGTGCCCCGGCAAAATTTTACTGGTAAGTACTTGTCTGACAAGGTTGATTACCAAATACAGATCAGGGAAACCAACATGATCACATGGGAAATCAATATGTTGCTTTTGAAAGTTAATGTACCCTGAAATCAACCCTATAGCTGAATTACTGACATGCGTCATCCCCCATCAGACATTTTTGCATCACTTCCTTGCATGAAGACATTTTTCCCTAGCAATATTGATAGTATGTTGCAAAATCCACCTCTGAGACATCGGTTCTATTCCAGTGGGAACCAGGAAATAATTGCGTTCACATAAATAATGATGAACGTGATTTAGAGTTTGGATTTATGCTCTAAAATGATATTTTTACTGCTGCAACGGACGCTTCCAGTCTAGACAGCATCATTCAAATATCAAATATTGGCCATTAATAAAAAAGTTAATTTCTGACACTGTTATTAACCCATAGTGAAATTATTGCTAAACACTACTCAAGACAATGTACAAATGCAGCTCCCAAAGTCACCAGAATTTAGCACTTTGGTGCTGTTTTTGCAAATAATAATAATAATAATAATAATAATTTAAGAAACAAAATGCCCCTGGATGGCTGTCCCTAAAAAAATCCCATTTTGCACTGTTGTCTGCCTCTCATCACTTCTTATTTGTTCCTCCTTCTCTGTCCTGTAAGGCATAGATTGATCCAGTGTCATTTGAATACCTTTAATGCTGCCTTTATGTGCTTTCTGAGCTTCAAAGTTTTGGTACCCATTCACTTGCATTCTATCAACCAACAGAGCTGAGATATTCTTCTAAAAATCTTTGTGTTCAGCAGAAGGAGAAAGAAAAAAAGAAAAAACACACATCTAAGATGGCATGAGGGTGAGTAAATGATGCAAGAATTTTCAATTTTGAGGAAATTATTCCTTTAAGGAGATGTTTGACAGAATGCTACCCTTAATCATCATATACTTCCACTGCATGTTTTTTCCCCTGCATATTTTGAAAGGGAATGGTGGCTGAGACTGTCAGTCCCTAACATTGCCTAACATATTTTCACTCCTTAAAGTGATAACATCTTAATATTTAAGGACGCTTCTCAGACTTGGACGAATCTGTCAAATAAGAAGAGAATTATGGAAACCTTTTCTAGTAATTATTACGGTGAAAAACGTGAACAGTGTCACACAGTCCCAAATTATATATCATGTTTAATTATACACAGAAGCAAGATCATGCTTTATTCATGCCTTCTGTCATTATTTCACAGCTTTTTACATCCTGCGTGAATTTAGTTCAGTAACGGTCCAGCATTGTCAGTGTCAAAAGAATTTAGATAATTAGTTCTTTTCACTAAGGGTCAGTTGCACCTTATATCTGTGTTTGGAAGTGTGCTGTCCATAAGACAAAGCCGCCCGCATATGTCAAACGCTGTGCACGCGCCAACCTTGCACGTGCAGAAATGCTCACAATCGCGATAGGCAGGGCAAAACATTTGCACTTAACGCGGATGTTTACAAGGATTTATACAGTAGGCACTGATATGTTGCAGCGCTGATATAAAAATGCAAACTTAGAAACAGAAGTCATAAGAGCCCACAGTTACAGATTCACGCTGAAAATGAATGAGTATCATCATGACACAGACAGGCCCACATTGTCACAATCTCTAAAAATTACCTCACCATGTTTTCTTAAATTGGAGCTGCAATTTTAATCTTGAAATATATCTTTGTCTTGGCAGAAAATGAAGGCATTGTGTGGAGTGAAGAAATGTTTGTTTTGCACACTTGCTGCTGTAGTATTGAACGTGACTCGAGTGACAGCGTGCAGCTGTGAAGTTCCACTGTCGTAAGAGTTCGGTTCAAAAGTCTCAGTAAATTACATATTTATTAACACTTATTAAATTAAAACCAGTAATGTAATGACAGGAACGCTTGTCACTGTATCGAAGTAAAAGTAAAAAGATTTCATCAGAAATTTACTTGAGTAAGAGTGAAAAGTACCCACCATAAAACATACTCATAAAAGTCATTTTTTTCCCCAAAAGTTACTCAAGTAAATGTACAAAAGTAAATGTAGAACGTTACAACCCACCTCTGGAAATGATGTGTATTGTTGTGACTTATCAAGCACTATACAAATAAAAGTAATTACTTTGACATATCAATGAATGTCATACAGTAAAAATTAATTCATATTGAAATGTGGCTTAAAGGAATAGTTCAACCAAAATTTTTTAATTCTCGTCATTTATTCACCCTCATGCCATCCCAGATGTGTATGACTTTCTTTCTTCTCCAGAACACAAACGAAGGTTTTTAGAAAAATATCTCAGCTCTGTAGGTTCTTACAATGCAGGTGAATGGTGATCAGAAATTTGTAGCTCCAAATATCACATATAGGAATCATAAAAATAATCCATATGACTACAGTGGTTAAATCCATGTATTCTGAAGCAATATAAAAGGTGTGGGCGAGAAACAGATCAAAATTTAAGTCTTTTTTTATTTATTTATTTTTTTATTACTCTAAATCTACACTTTCACTTTTACATCTGAAAGTCACATGTGGTGCCTGATTAGTTTCACTTGTAAAAGTTAAAGTGGAGATTTGGAGTAAAAAAGGACTTAAATATTGTTCTGTTTCTCACCCACACCTTTTATATTGCTTCTGGATTTAACCACTGTAGTCATATAGATAGTTGAGATATTCTTCTGAAAATCTTTGTTTGTGTTCTGCAGAAGGAAAGTCATACACATCTGGGATGGCATGAGGGTAACTAAATGATTAGAGAATTAAAATGTTTAGGTAAACTATCCCTTAAAGTGTCCAAATACTTATGTGAGGCCATTGTTTATGCCGATAATATACACGTAAATTGGGAATATTCTGAACGTTTACATTTAAAATTAAAAAAAAAATTTTATTCCATTCTAAACAGACAGATTTATCAAATAATGTGACTTAACTTCAGGATCCTGTAAATTTTATTAGTAGTAAGTCATGGTGACAAACCTGGTACACAAACAGCACTGTTTTCTAAAAATGACACGAATATACAGTAAATACCACTCCTAATATAGAAAACCGTACCACATATGCTGCTGATAATCACATATAAAACAAACAAGTAAATAACAAGCAAATTCTCTAATTAAATTACATTCTTAAAAAGAAATATTTTAATCTTAATGTGTTTGACACCTGCTGTAGCTGCCGGAACATGAGCCCATCACATTTGTGAAGCTGTAATATCAGTACAAAGATTATGTATGATTAAATGGTGGATAAAATTCTCTTTTCAGTTTCCGGCGTGACTCCCATGCAGATGTTTAATGGTGATTTGATTGAAACAGCTCTCTGAAAACAGGCTCTTGTTGTTGGCCGCTGGTTTGCGACAAATGTGAATTTCTTGCAAACCAGATTCTGGGTTGGCTGCCAAAGTCATTACTGGAACCTTGAGAGTTTGGGGTCTATGGAGAATAGTCCTGTCTCAAACATCAGATACATTTAAGCTTCAACACTGTGTGTGTGTCCACTTCTGTGTGTGCATCTATGGACTTCCACACAGTTTGTATTATGGGTATTTCACAGAGAAAAGGAGTCACTGATGAGGCTATTTAGTTATCTGTATTGGCAAAGTCGCTTGACCCTCATGATTACTGCAATAACAGTAAATAATTGGCAATTAAGAACTCCTCTAGGCCATGGAAGGCTTTAGTGAGGCTTTTTGCTCATTAAGAGAGGGATGTTATGTTTCTACTTGAGATCAATACATGTACACAAACATACACAAACCCATTAATGAAAACACTATGGAGGCAAGTGTGTTCGGTGTTGCCTTGACTTCTTCTCTGTCTCCCAGATGATCCGTTTCAACAACCAACGAGCATCACAACAAAGCGTTTTGAACTCTTTATCTTGCTTTCTCTTTATTACCTTAACATGACTAGGCAGGCTGAATTTCTGAATACTAGGTGTAGTTGATGGGAAAATGTGCATTTACTTATATTCATCCGTCAATTTTAGAAAGTTGTGGAAGTTCAGAATGTCATCTTTTTTGTCTAATTGTCTATTTTTCACTGGGGAGAAAGATTTGAGTTTTAAAGTATGCTTTCATACTACTCTTTAACCTCAAAAGATGAAGGAAAATATCATTCTACATGATCTGACCCCTCTAAATCATACAGTTCTTGAAGAACCATTTGAGGTTGACTTGATGAGCTGCAGGAGAGAACCTGATTGAATCAGATTGCATCAGACATGTCGCCATTCTAGAGCTTTAGAAACAAGTTAGTATTCTATTAGTTTCAATTCTACAGCCTGCTAACAGATCGACTTTACTGTCTGGGTCCATAGAAACATGTCTTTAGCTCTGCAGTCTCTTCATCTCTCCATCAAGCCACTTACCCTCAGCAAATCCAGATTGTAATGTCTTATGAGGGTTTTGGATAGCTGCTAGCCGTTAATGTACACTGAAAAATCACAGTTAACTCACTAAGCTACATTAGTGTTTAGTGCCACATTTTAATAATATATATAAAGTTGTAATGTTTTGAGAATAATCTCATAATAGGCCTGTACGAGAACAGCCATAAAGCTTTGAGAAAAAAAAAAGTTGTAACAAGATATTAAATATTATGAGAATAAAGTCAAAATTACAAGAATAAAGTTGCAACATTATAAGATAAAAGTAGTAATATTTTAGGAATAAAGTCATAATTATGAGAATAAAGTTGTAGCATTATGAGATTAAAGTCATAGAATTATGAGATTAAAGTAGTAATATTTTGGGGATGAGTTAAAAATTATTGGAAAAAAAGTTATAGCATTATGAGATAAAAATATTTTGGGAATTAAGTAAAATGTACAAAAATAACAAATTTGCATTGTAAGATTAAAGGAGTTATATTATGAGAATAAAGTCAAAATTATGAGAATAAAGTAGTAATATTTTGAGAATAAGGTAAAAAAGAAACAAGAATAAAGTCGTAGCATTATGAGATTAAAGTAGTAATATTTTGAGAATAAAAGTAAAATTTATGAGAATAAAGTAGTAGTCTTATGAGATTAGTATAATATAATATAATATTATTTTCAAATGTATATATATTATGTCCAATATTCTCAAAATGTATTTTTCATGTGGCACTTATACATAATCGCACTTAGCTTACAGACGAAAAGACTATTGTATAGGCACTAAACATATTACTTGTTTTTCTACTTGTGCCATTCAATATACAGTAAAAACACACATTTCAATTAAGTTTTGCAGCTCATATGAGGCAGGCTAGTTACATAAGCATTTCAGTTGACACGAAAACTTGGTCTGGCCAAGTGGGAAGTAAGTAGTCATTTATTAGATTTACAAAGCGACTTACAGTACAACAAACTTATCACAGGGACAGTCTACCTGACGTAGCCTGAAGTTTAGTCACTTGTAGCCAATCATTTGCCTAGTTGCATACAGTGTGGTCCACTTTTCAGCTTTTTCAGGCCAAGAACTGACCACTTAAAGATGAATTGATTGTCTATCCAGTTCAGCCTGTGGATATCTTGTTTGCTTGCTAATAAGTGCCTCAAACAAAACTCTGAATATCTTTCAACATTTTGATGCTACTGGCAAACTTTGGCAAATCCAGTGATTACAGTATTTCTTCCTCAAAAGTGTTAATTGTAACAAATCATTACCTTGTAAACACAAGGCAGACTGATACAAGACTGATACTAATGTGAGACGCTGAATCACATACAGACCCATTTCCCCTGACAAAACTGGACCACTCCAGACCATAACAAACCTGGACTAGCTCAAAGGGGAAGGTGACATTCAACTGGCCCACTTCAGAACCAGATGTGTTTGTCTGGACCATTTTTCCGATGATCTGCTAATTCATTCCTCCTTCTCCAGTCATAAACTGCACAGCCATTAATTTCTTTCATTCTTTTCTTCCATTCTCATTCATTCACTCATTCTTTTCTTCCTCTATCACCTTTCATTCCTCTATAACCAAGCTGGCAGCTCTTTCTCTATCTCTCTCTTTTCCTTTCTATTCCCATTCTTGTCATGTCCACAGCTTAGAGCATGAAAAATACGACCAAAATGAAATCAGTATTCTCCTCATGACTGCTGCAATGTGTGTGTAAGAATGTGCGTGTATAAGTGTGTGTGTGCGCGCTAGAGGGGGTTGTTGTTCACGTTTAAGGATCCTTGAAAACAGAATTAGTTGAAGGGTCTCTCTGCAGTCAGCAAATCTTCAGCGAATGACGAACAAATCTACACACACACACAAACACTCAACAACTAGCAGTAGCACCAACTACATGGAAAAATGAGTTAAAACGATGTGTAATTAGTAGGCCCACATGGATTCTGCTGACTTTTTAAAGTCCCTTTATAGTTTGCGGTAATGGAGAGCATTTTTCAGTGGAGGAAAATGCCGCTCCAATGTGAACGAGAGGTGTAAACACAGAAAATTATTGCACTTTCAACCAAACATATATTGGTCTGTATCTGGGCATTCACTTTTATTGCATCTTGTTTCCATACAATGAAAGTGAATGGTGATTGAGGCCAAGCAGCTATGCAGCTCCTACATTATCACTTTGAATGGCGAAAGATTCCGTTCAAATAACTGGATTCCATTTCACAATTTTTGACAAACAAATCAGAATCACTATGGAATTTGAGACAGTTTTACTTGAGCCAATCTGTACAAAAGAGCAATATTAAGCCAATAAATATTTTAATACAGAGAAAAACTAGAAAAATCTGTAATCCCTATAAAAATGTTCATGCCTTTTCCATGACATTTGAGATTTTGTTAATTTCCAAGACTATTCCAGGCCTGGAAAAGACAATAAAAGAAAAATTTAATTCCCAGACATTTCCATGTTTTCTATGACCATGGTAATGCTGTAATTTGTTAAATTGATTGTGACTTTTCGATTTCTTGTAATGCTGTTAGGTGTCCTTTAGTGCTGTGAAAGACGCCAATGAATACAATGTATGAATATTAATATTTACAGTACATTAATAACATATTTCAGATTAGCAATAAAATACGTCAACAATGGTATCATAAATTGCACTTCTTTTGCTCAAATCACAAGGGATATCTATCAAAAATGTGGTTGGTTCTTTTAACTCTAAGGGACTTCTATTCCTGCAGACGAAAAAAAATGTAGTGTTGCGATACCTTTATCAAACAAGTGATGGCTCTTTTAAGTGTAAGGCCAGACTACAGCCGGCACATTTAACATTACTATTTCTTCCATTCATAAGTACACGAGAGGGCCATTTCATCCCCTTGCAATGTCTCTGTTTTAAACATGGTAAACTGTGCTACATGAAGCAAAGAGTCATATTATCTTTCAGCTGGAAGCATTATTAAAAATGTACAAAATCTGTAATAAATGAGCAAGCAAAAAGCTGAGAGATTTGCAGAATTTTTTTAAATGTGCTCCGAATCGGTAGAGAGAGAGAGAGAGAGAGAGAGAGAGAGAGAGAGAGAGAGAGAGAGAGGTCCCATACCAGTATCAAGGGCAGTAGTAAATTACTGTGTTTCATTTTCTTACAGCAGTTCAGATACTGTGACTGACCAGCCTGAGCCCTAGGCAAAAACAGTGCACTAAGTGCATTGTAAAGAACTGCAGAATGAAAGGGGGGGGGGGGGGTGTAGTAGTAATGCATTCTCTTATAGGGGGGAAGGCTCAATGAAAGTAATAAGCTATTTTGTTTAATTGTCCAGAGTCTTCTGGGTATTAAAGCATTGTTTAACCTAATTAAGTCACTTTAAGTCATTCCACACAATGACCACTGCTATCTCCTGGGCTAACCCAGAGTTCTCTATCTTAGAGCCAACAGCACCAGTGTTACTGTACATGCTTCTGTCTTGCCTGTTTTGGGAAGGGCAAAATGACCTTCAGAATTGTAATGCACTTATGTTTGGTGAGTTTAGACTGGGCTTACACAAATGAGGAGAAATGTGATTGGTTCTTAGATTCCAAATGTGGATCTGAAAGTATTGTGTTCTTTATTTGCCACATCATGCATTTCAGACTAATCTTACAGTGAATTCTGAAACAGTCAGGAAGCAGGATGTAATTTTGAACCTAAGGGCACATGTGAGCTAAAGTTACTGGGTAAAATGCCCTTGAAGGGTGCCAAAGTGTGTTGCAAAGAAAGTTGTTTTCAGTTGTAAATGACTTTATTGACTCTACCTCCAAACCCAACCCACAACTCAAAACCTAACCTGTCAGTGGAGTAAAAATGCAATTTTAGTGGGAAAATGGAACCTGGACACTGATTATGCATATGCAGTTACTTCCTGGTTTCCACGCTGAATGAGAACCCAGGTCTCCCATGCTGCACAACAGGCTATCAGTCACACCATAGCAGAGGGAAACACACTTGAACAGATGCAAAAATGTATGATTGGAATTGGCGCTTTAGCATCTCTTCATAATGGGGCCGATGTCAGGGTACTGGAACATTTGGAAGCAACATGCCAACTTCTCCCTGTGATCATGTTGGAAAATTTAAGGTACTTTTAAATAGACACATATGTAAATAATGCTCAAAGCTTGTAAAGAAAAATAACCATTATCATCACCTTGACCAAGAGCTTCAATCCATAACCACTGATCAAATGATGAATCTCAGGGAAACACATGTTCCGTTTTCAACCAAATGGTGGTGGTACCGGACTTGGTACTCTGACCAGGAATCTGTGGAACTCTCTCAGAACTGGCCAGCTGTTTCAGTGACTTGAGAGTCAAATGGCATTGTAACTGACAATGTTACTAGATAGCTTGCCCCCAAATAAACACATGCATCATGGTTTTTCTTTCTTATGGTCTAAACTTTAAGTCATCGGATGCTGGCTTTGTCCAGCTGGGCTGAGGTAAATTTTATGTGTTACATTACCAAGCTGTACATTTGCAGGGGGTACGTGATCATGGGTGCAAACTCTTAAAGCGCTTTTCCAACATTGGGCCAAATGGTTCTCTTTGTGGAACCATGCCATCCCGTACCGATACAGGCTAATTGGTACGGTTTCTCTTTCCACTGTGGTGCTGTGAATTCATAAGTAGAATGGACTGACTGGGCAAGTGAACAATCATGAGTCATTACATACTTAAAGGCATTCTACCAGAACGGTTTTCTGTCCTCAGTATGGTTAGCTAACCATGCTAAGAGTTCAAGGTCGGGAACGGTTTGTTATCGTACCGTACTGAACCATGCTCAAGTGGAAATGCTACTTGAACTGTTACTCACCATGCTCAGAGTCAGAACCATTCGGCCCGATGATGGAAAAGCACTTTTAGGGGCAACACACTTGCATAATTACACTGCCCTCTCTAGGTGTTCTACATTCTGCTATAGATTCTCAGTGAACTTGATTCAGCTAGGAGACAATTACATTTGTCCCAAGTTGCATATTGCATTGCCATTGGTTCCCTGAGAGTGGGGGTCAGGCTTCTGGAGAAGAAGGCTAATTATATCTCAGAGGATAAATCAAAACTAATCTTGATTCAGTAGGGGAACAACCACATTCAGTCCGTACTGACTTTGAGACAGCGTCCTTGACCTCTGGAACTCCTATCAGCCGGATGGGACCAGATAAATATTCTATTGGCCCTCAGGGTGAAGGCCTGAAATCCCATTGGCTCTCAGATTTAAAGAGTTCATACTGGCTTTAAGGGTGCTATTGTGACTTCAATTATTTGGCCCATTGGGTGGAAGTGTCCCTTGAGATCAAGTGAATTTCTGTGATGACAAAGCACAAATACTGTAACATAAAGCCACTGTTCAGTGAAAAGAAAAGGAACACACTTTTCCTCTCCTTTTCTGCTGACTGAATGAACAACTGACCTCTGTTAAAGAGGCAGAACAAGAATGAGATCCTGAAAGCTCCCCTGAGTGCTGCCTTTATATATACTGTCTCTCATTCATATATCCAGAGCTCAGCTGCTTTTAAAACTATACATGCAGATTTAGAGTACATCACAGCATGTATTTGAGGAAGAAATAGCCAGAAGGCTAAAGAAAGAAAGTAGAGTGTTACAAGATAAGATTGAGTGAGTCAGTTTTAGACGATTCTCCCGCTGGAACTCCGCCATGGTGGTGACCTCATTTAGGAGGTCAGGGATTGGTTAATTAAAGGTTTGACTCCTGGTGCGACACAGTGACCTCAATGTCAGATTAAAGTTAGACTTTTCCCCTGTCAGCCACAAGCCCAGAAAAAAAAAAAATCACCTTAAACACTATGAAGAGCTTAGAATAGATCCCTCACTCTCACTTAACTTACTCAGACACACCTGTAGGAAAGAAAAATGTCAAGTATCTCTTTTATATCGCAGCTGTTTCTCCTAAACAGCAATGAGATTAAATGGAGACTTTTGCTTAAGAGTCATGTTTCTCATTTTTTTCTCATATATCTATAAGACTACAGTAACTTTGCCAAGATACCAAAGCTTTCGATCAAAAGTCAAAGATTTCAATATGAACTCAAACATTTCTCATCAAATTTTGCTAAAACCAAATAATCTGAGCCATGCAATCATTATATAGCTCTTTACTGTTAATGTAAATGAACATCCCTGATAGCACATGTACATCACCCATACGTCTATTTGATGTGTGTGTTTACACCTGAAAGACTTTTTTTTGTTGTTGTTGTTTGCTCATCTTCAATACATCTATAAGACCTATGTCAATAAGAATGTCTCGGCTGTCAGTAAGACATTCAGCAGATGTCTTTGAGATGTTCATTCAGATTGATTGTAAATCTGATCTTTTTAAGATGTTTAGCAGATGTTAAATAGATGCTGATGCTTTCCAGATGAAAAGAACTAAAACAAACATCTCTCTCTTTTTATTTTTAAAGAGTTTTTATAAACATTAAGATTTTTGGCTACATTTATTTGAATGTACAAGGGGAAGTGTACATCTTAGGTCGGGTAATGGCTAATTTAAATTTCCTGGCGAAAAGGCTTCGCTTAGTTTGAATGATGTCAAAATGCAGTGACGTTTTTGTTCAACCGAGGTGTTTGTTTGGTGATATTTCTTTTGAAATTCTTGACCTAGTGGAACTAGGCTGGTCGAAAAGCGTTGATGATTGGTTAAAACTAATCAAGGGTGTGGTTTGGACATAACTTTTTTTTATTTACAATCACGGGTGCCAGCTGAGGAGTTGTTACTTAGGTTACTGTCTTTAAAATGGATAACTTTGAAGCTCATCTCTCAGAGATTGTGCAGAAGTGCACTTTTTTATATGATTCGCAGCACAAACTCCACAAAGACAACGTGGCTATGACAAATGAGTAAAGAGAGATTGGAGTTTTTATGAAATCAGATCAAATAACTTGTCACCACAAGTGGAAGGGCCCCATGACAAGTTTAATAAAGCAAAGGAGCTATACAGTATTAAATGCGACGGTTCATGGAGAGAAAAGCCTGCATTACTGGCATTACTTCCTGGGCTGGAACAGTACGTTAAACACCATGACGTCACCCTCAACGAGCTCATTTTAAAACGACATCACAAGTAGTTTAAACTCAGGCTTTGTTCGCCTAGGGTGCTTTAATTTGTCCAGGAGAAAAAAAAATGTATGCTTCTTCCATAGTATGAAACAGGCATAACTCATCACTATTTCTTTTTGTCTTCTTTACTTTATTTGAAATGGTTCTACAGTGTTTTAAAAGCACAAACGTTTAATTACCTTGTCACTCGGTAATGTAAGGTCACAAAAAGTTGCATAACAATAATAAAATAAAATTGCAAAATGCTTTTTTAGTAAGAGATTTAGATGGAGTTTGGCAAGTCACACTGTCAGTATCTCAACTTTAGTTTTTTTTTTTTCTCCCTTTTTCTCCCCAATTTGGAATGACCAATTCCCAATGCGTGAGGTCCTTGTGGTGGTGTAGTGGCTTACCTCAATCTGGGTGGTGGAGGACGAATCTCAGTTGCCTCTGCATCTGAGACTGTCAATCTGTGCATTTTATCACATGGCTTGTTGAGTGGCATCTATGCACAACTCACCACATGCCCCACTGAGAGTGAGAGCCACATTATAGTGACCACAAGGAGGTCATGTGACTCTACCCTCCCTAGCAACTGGGCAAATTTGGTTGCTTAGGAGACCTGGCTGGAGTCACTCAGCACTCCCTGGATTTGAACTTGCAACTCCAGGGGTGGTAATCTGCATATTTACTCGCTTAGCTACCCAGGCCTCCCCAGTATCTCAACTTCTTAAACATACTTAATGACAACATATTTAATGAACTACCCATACACAAACTATTAAGTGTATAAGGATCAAAGCCTAAGAAAACAGGGCAAATAAAAAAAAATATTAAAAAACAGCAACATGCATTTGTCTTCACTCTGTGCATTCTCGCTGAACATTTACACAGTGCAACAGCAAATAAAATCCCCTATTAACATAAATCCTCACTCAAAGAGTCCTGTTTAGCAGTTTTGCAATGATAATAGCACGGCAGTTGATGTGTGTGTGTCCATTAGGATGCGGCTCAATTCTGAGTGGATCATTAGCAGGTGTTTTAACGCTATGTCTAAAATCAAAATTAGATAAACACACACACACACACACAAACTTGTTTTTATATAATTGTGGGGAATCTCCATAGACTTCCATGCATTTTATGGATTTTATACAGATCTAATGATAATTTATATCCCCTAACCCTAACCCTAACCCTACCCCTAAACCTGACACTCACAGAAACCTTTTTGTTTTATAACATTTTCAAAAAAATATTGTTTTTAACTCAGTGTGTTTAATAAGCCATTTCCCTCATGGGGACCGCTGGATAAGGTAGGTGATCTCAGGTTTTACTCTCCTTGATATATATACACTACCGGTCAAAAGTTTTGAAACACTTACTCATTCAATATTATATTTTTTTTTCTTCACATTTTAGAACAATAGTACAGTCATTAAAACTATGGAATAACATAAATGGAACTATGGGAATTATGTAAAATCCAAAATAAATCAAAACTGTGTTATATTTTAGCATCTTCAAAGTAGTCACCCTTTGCCTAGAATTTGTACAGTATTGAAGGAGTTCCCGTCTATATGCTGGGCACTTATTGGCTGCTTTTCTTTATTATTTGGTCCAAGTCATCAATTTCAAAAATTATTTTTATTTTTTTATTTTTTTTATTACATTTTAAATTTATAATGAAATAAATTAATATGGTGGCACAATTATATTTTTGTCTACAAAACTGATATATCAAGTAAATATAGCATAAACATGTAAACACACACACACACACACACACACACACACACACACACACATGTTAAACAAACTCCCAACACCCACACATTGTCCCTGACAAGGACACAAACAAGAGAGGTGTATTTGTTCCTTTATAATGGTGACAGATCTATCACAAACACACACAGTAGTCACATTAAAACATACAACACAGCTAGAGAAGAGCTACACCCTGTGAGTTGCGATAAGAACCTAATAGTACTGATAAAGACTATTACAGACAGCACTAGGCTGAAGTAAAATCCATCTGTATGTATTGCAGTGATCCTGCACTGTCTGTGTTAGCATTCGCTTTCTCTGTATTTTCTCTGCTGAAGTACTGAGAGAGTAGGCAGTTATTGGGCCGTTTGACCTTGAATTATTATGTGATCAGGCATGAAAGGTTAAAGGGAATTTAAAGCCAGAATATGAGGGAAATGTGTCCACTCTGACAGATGAAATACTGAGTGATGGCACATGCTTGGTGAATATGAGTGGAAGCAGAAAGCAGATTGTGATGATTCTGTGTAGGTGCATTCAACTGTTCATACCTGCTTTTTGGTCTGGTGGTATATTGAATGACCATAATATATTCGCAATGATTTTGTTGCTGATGTAAAATCAAACAACGGTCTGACAACTGTGATGACTTTAATGCTTTTTATTGTTTAATTAATTTCCTTAAGAGTATCACACTCCTACCTTGTTTTGCGAATTGTGAGTGTTAGATCGTAAAAACACTGATTTTTCAAAAGCATCTCGGATTTAAATTGGGTGTAGAGTTGAAAATACGCTGATAACTTCCAAAAATTAGCTGATTCAAAAAAGCTTACAATGCAATAATACCGTGTTTCCATGAGACTTGAAATCATCAGGTTATCCTCTGCTTATGACGTCAAAACATAAACAGGAATGCGCACAACACTTGCGAACACTGGGTAAGCTAGTAAAAACACCAGCAAAGGTGTTTACATGCAACACGAAATCAGAGTAATGGGCAAAAATCTATATACGCAGATCGGTTTTGGAAAAAATAAACTGATAAAGGAATGCAGTTTAAGCCGCTTACATGATCTTACACAATGTCGGCTCTTTAAAGGTGCACTCAGTAATTTTTTTCTTCATTAAAAAAGTTTTACTCCTAAAGAAATCAATAGTAATTTTGAAACATACTGTTTGTATAAAAGAATGACCACTCATATAAGATGAGGACTGTAGTCATATCAGTAACCTTAACAAAGCTGTTTTATTCTACATGGGGCAGGGGCGCCCTCATGGGGGCTGCCATTTTAGAATCACTTGACCAGCAGAATGCTAGTTGTCTCTTAAACTCAGAAACCGTCTTGTTATTGGACACTTTCACTCATTGATAAATCTATCATAAATTAATACTGAATTTCTATAATGGCATCTGTAACTGAAAACTGTTGATTTTGAATGATGCTGCATCCACAGATAAATATCGCTATTGCAGTTGTAGATCTTAGCGATGCATACATGCATTCACCAACATTAACTTTACTCAATGCCATCACCATATCCTTCTTATCAAAGTTATTTCTGTTTTAATTAGTATGCAAAAGTAGTCCTGACAAGACATTGGCTGTAATTGCTTTGATCGGTTTACGTGAGACCCTTAATGCTGGGCTGCAATAACGCAGACCTCACAAACACTTGAATCAATTAATCTATCATTTCAAGACTGTCACAACAGTACAGCTCGTTAATTAATCTCCAGAAAGCCTGACTGAGTGATGTGAGTGTATGTGTGTGTGTTGGAGAGTAAGATAGACAGAAACAGATCAGTGAGAGATAGGCTACCGTTGAGTTTTATCTAAAAGCTTCCCACGTACAAGAGAAATTGAAACATACACACACACACGCACCATCCTACACAAACCAACATTGCAGTTTCTATCTGCCAATACTCAATTAGTGCCAGCTGTCCAATCTCAATGACTCTCACGTCCACAGTCACACACACACTTAAACAGACACACTGCAAACATTCAATTATGTCTATCTGTTCGATCAAAACTGTGCAAAACATACACACACCAAAAGACAGCCCT
This sequence comes from Myxocyprinus asiaticus, assembly GCF_019703515.2. Taxonomy (NCBI): domain Eukaryota; kingdom Metazoa; phylum Chordata; class Actinopteri; order Cypriniformes; family Catostomidae; genus Myxocyprinus; species Myxocyprinus asiaticus. Next base: position 41,282,707 of record NC_059356.1, on the reverse strand, counting down.
AACCTCCCAAAGCAAAATGTTATAGCATCAACCAAACGTCACACAAACTTTAATAAAAGCCAAAAAATGTGAAGTGGGATTCAGTAATTTTTTCCCTATTAAAAAAGTTTTACTCCTAAAGAAATGAATTGTAATTTAGAATCGTATGTATAAAATCATGACCGCTCACATGAGATGAGGAATCTAGTTATATCAGTAACTTTATAAAAGCTGTTTTATTCTGCATGGGGCAGGGGCGCCCTCATGGGGGCTACCATTTTAGAATCACATGAACAACTGAATGCTACTCACTTAATCTCAGTAACCGTCATGTTATTGGACACTTTCACTCTTGGATTAAATGAATCATGGCGGATTTTGAATAGTGAATTTCTACAATGGCATCTGTAACTGAAAATTATTGATTTTGAATGATGATGCATCCACACCACTAGGTGTCACTGTAAGTCCAATATGACACGAGCAAAAAGTTACTGAGGGCAACTTTAAGTTCGATGTTAAAACATCTTGTCGTATCAAAGAGACAGATTCTTCTGATTACTTAGTAATTAGTAACAGTAATCTAATTAATTAAAAAAAGAAAGGTGGATCAAAAAGTAGTGTAACGAATTACATTTTTAAATTCTTTTTATTTGTTTTAATGTACTGACTTTCATTTAAGATCATTTTAGGTACATCTTCAAAATTAAGTACATTAAGGTAATTTAAGTACATTCAATAAAAATGCTTTTAAGTACATAGCTTAGACATATTTCTAAACCAATATTATTTATGTATAATACATTTAAAACATGCATTATGTTCATGTGTACGTCTGTTTGTGTTTCTGTGACACCTAAAAGGCATATGACTAAGGATGAGGAAATATAGATGTTATTTTGAATGTCTTTGAATATCACATTGAGTGATCAATAAAAAGTTTTCTGTGACATGTTTAAGAAAGTAGCTTCTCTAGAAGTAATTAGTAATGTGATTACTTTTCACTGAAGAAATCATTAAAGTAATGTGAGAAGTAATAACTTGAATTACTTTGATTTGGATAATTTTTTTGAGTTAACTCACTCAACAATGTGGAACGTCCCTCCAGTCCAGCCTCAAAAAAAAAGATGGTTTATAAGTAATCAGTCACTGAAGTAATCAGTAAAGTAATCTGAGAAGTAATTAGTAATTTGTGGATTACTTGGATTTGAAAAAACAGACAAACGGACCAAAAAAAAAAGACTAATTCATAAAATCACATGGTATATACTGGTAATCTCTGGTGGACAGTTGATCCATTTAAAAGTGAAGAAAGACAGAGCGAGAGAGGGAGAGAAACAGAGAGAGAGAGTGTGTGTCTGTGTGACTGATTTGGTTCATTAACCTGAGCAGGCAGCCCTTTCACTCACACACATACTTTGTGTGATCACTGCAGAATGTCTGTAATCGCTTTGCTGTGCCATCCTTTAGCTAACACACTAACACCATACCAGCAGTATCTGTGCTCGCAGCCCCATGAACCCACACAAAGGCACACACACACACACACACACACACACATACACTGACAGCGTGCATCATATGGTGTTTGGGAACCCAGAAATACTCTCCTGCATGAGGACCACAGCAGCACTAATGCAGCCATTCACGCCTTCATTCGTGCTGTCTTTCATCTCTCTCTCTGTCTTTCTTTTTTTCTCTGTAAATCTGAGCTCCAGATTGTGCAATTAGAACAGCTGGACTATCAGAATGTGTTTTACACCACACAATCAACTGTGTGTGTATGTGTGGGTCAGGTTTTGCTATCTTTGTGAGGACCAAATGTCCCACACGGACAGTAAAACCAGAAATCACCACCTTGCAATAGACCCCACAAATGGCTTCATAATGGGGCTTTAAAATGTCTAAATATAAATCTAATGTGCAATTCGGTTTCAGTAAGAGTTAGGTTTGGGGTTAGGGCATACATTAGCTGAATAAAACAACAGAAGTCAATAGAAAGTCCCTGTGTGAAAATGTTAACTTGAGAATGAAGGTGTAAAAAAAATGAAACTTGTTTAAGAAGGGATGGACAGAGGAAGAGATTGGATGGAAAGAGACAAAATCAGAGAGGTGATGGAAAGGTAAAATCGATTTACTTAGACAACATTGCTATTGCAGAAATGTAATGAGCCAGTGAATCATTGATCTTGGTAAACTGATAGTGGAACCGAGTTGAATGAGCTCTATTTAATATAAACACAATAAAAGATGCACAACACAGAAATGACACTCCAACATCTGAAAGAGAGAGTTAGCAAGGAAGAGAAAGTGGGATGGATGGATGGATGGATGGATGATAAAGGAAACAGTGTATGCCAAAATGACTTCATCATTTTCATCATCATTGTGTTGGGATTTAAATAGCTTTTTAATGAGAAATTCATCCAGTTCATTTTTATGTGTCTGCATAAAACTCCCTGACAGTTTTTTCTAATTTTAGAGTCCCATTCTCACTAGATGTTGTCTATTACATTTTCAATAATGCTTTACAAGCTCTCTGTTTCCCTCTATCACACTCACACAGAGTGCGGCGGGCTGGCAGAGCTCAGCTGTGGTTTGTGAATGGGATATTACAAGAAGATGATGTTGTCGTCTTTGCGAGAGACTTGCATCTCTCTCTCTCTCTCTCTCTCTCTCTCTCTCTCTCTCTCTAACAGTTTTAATCTTCCTTATACTTGAGCATTTCCCTATTTCTCGCTCTCATTTTCATTTTACAAGCCTACAATTCTTTTTTTCACCATTCCTGTCTCACTTCATTCTCTCTTGTTCCTCTTTTCTATCTCCTGAACTGTTCCCCCTCTCTTGTTTTATTGTCCTAGACATTTAATAATTCTTTTTCCCATAGTGGAGCATGCCGGTCTGTATCTTACCCGCTGTAGAATGAGCTGGAGTCCCGGGTTCGGCTGGAGGTTCAGGTCTACAGAAGAACAAGACCTGCAACGCACAGACAGACAGAAAACCAAACTGGAGCTTCAGAGAGAAAGAGAGAGAGAGAGAGAGACTGGGAGGGTAAAAGAGAGAGAGAGAGACAAAGCAGGACAGAGAGACGGAGCACTGACTAGTTGGAGGTGAGATGAAGGGGAGAGAGAAAGTGTGAGAGGAAGATAAAGGAAGAGAGAGAGAGAGAAAGTGAGGGAGAGAGAGAAAAAGAGAGAAATTGGAGGAGGGAGGGGCTTCACTCGGATAGTAGGGATGGTGTGATGCCTTATGGATGGAGAGCAGGGAAAATCATTGATAAAAGAATGAATGAACGAATGAGCAAATGACTAAAATGACTGAATTATTAAATGAATGAATGACGGAATGAACGAACAAACAAACAAATTAATAAATACATTTAGTGTATGTAACAAGTATCCATGTACACATGTGACCATAGGAAAGAAAAATCACAAATGAGATCTACATAATATCTAAATTATGTTACATATAATTGTTAGACAGCAATGAGATTAAACAGAGAGCAGATGAGACTTTTGCTTTAGTGTTCGGCTTCACTGATTTTCACCTGAGAAAGATTCTAGTAATCTCATGTGTCTCGTCGAGAGTTTCAGAAGAGATCTCAATAATGTCACAAACTGTGCTTAGATTTGCCCAGATACCAAAGTCTGCAATCAAAAGTTAGAGATTTCAACATGAACTCAAACATTTCTCATTACTCTTCCGAGATCAAATTATCACAGTTATGCTATCCACATACATTTCTATAGTTCTTTACTCTTACTGTATGTCAGCAACTATCACATGTGTGCCTATTTGTATTTCTCCAAAGGAATTTTACAGTAGGAGAAACATCTGAGACAAACAAGCCTGATCTCTTGAAAAGCCATTTTAATTTTCTTATAAACAGATGAGGATTTCAAGGTTAATGCTCTATCGATTTTAAAATCAACAAAACCTTCCTCCCTAACCTAAACATTGAACCTGAACCTAATCCAAAGTGTCAGAAAAAGCAATTGTGAGATGAAAAACACAATTGCTTAAGCAACCACATTATTTTTGAGTGCTTTTAACTTTCGGTTCAAGTGTCAATTTGAGTGCTCTTCGGGACTCATACCCTGGTTCTTTGCATAGCAAGTGTAACACTATCAGTTGAGCTATTGCACAATTTGAGCACATCCGAACAAGCTTGTAAATATAGTTGATTATAAATTGCAAATAATAAAGTGTAGTAAAAGTGATTATATGTCATGATGTGATGAGACAAGTAAAAAAAGTAAGTGTTTTCAAACTGATATTCTGCCGTTTTCTTCATCTCATCAGGACACTGCCACGACACATGCAACGAGGCACATTACCACGTTGGAGAAAAAGTCGATTCTTAAATGAAACACAACTGAGAAATCCAGAGTTACTAAATATCCTGAGCTATAAAAGAGCAACATCTGTGACTTTAAAAATTTTCCTCAGGGTCTCATCAGGGACTTTAGAATTATGTAATCATAAAAATACATGCATGAAAAGACAAGAAGCCACTGAGTGGGGAAGAGTGTCTAATCAATGAATCAAGGATTTATCCTCAAAAGAAATTATTTGAGTGATAATTAAAGAGTGACAATAGTATGACATGAAGGCATATGAACAATTGTTTATTTAGAAAAAAAAAAAAAAAAAAAAGAGCTAGAGTGTGAATGAGTTGCAGGCAATAGAGAAATAAATGTTCTTTCTTTTATACATGTACATTTTAAACCATCTTATAACCCTCTTAGACTGTTCCTACACCATCTCTGTATAACAGATGTGCTCCACTGACTGTGCCACCAACCTCAGGTGCTCAGTCACTCCATGTCACTGACGTGCACAGAGCGGGAGCAGCAGGAGCCCCTTTCGTTCGCTAATCTAAAGGTGCCTGTAAGGGGGTTCAGTGGAAAGGAGGAGGTGAGAACCGGCTTGACAACTTAAATAATAATTTAATAAACAACTTAAACAAAAACGCACAACCATAAACACACAGTACAGCTGCCTGTAATTCTCTCTCTCTCTCTCGAACTGTCCTCCCCAGCCGCCTTTATCCCTCGTGCGCCCCATCAGGCTGATTGGGGACCGGGCGTGCGTCATTCCATCCCGGCCCCACCCTCCTCGGCTCTACACTCCTCCCGGCGTTGCCTCAGGCCGGGGAGCCCCCGGCATGACGTACATCCCCTCTTCCTCTCCGGGGGGGCGTGCCTTGCACCCCGACCGATGGGTCATCCCCGCCTTCCTCGACCTGGGAGGAGACAGGAGGGGAAAAACAACAACAACAACAACAACAACAACAACAAAACAAAATAGGCGAGGGAAAGGCCAACATGGAGCGACAGAGAGAGAGAGAGAGAGAGAGGAGAGAGAGAAAAAGAAACTCACCGGTTCTCTGATGCGCCGTCGCGTGGTCCTCGATCACTCCTTCACCCTCTCAGGCGGATGGCAGCCGCTCCTCCCCGGGCGGCCCGGAGTCAGACCTCCGACCCCCAGCGGACAGAATGCCCCTCCGCGTTCCCGGCGTCCCGTGGGGACACTCCTCCGCCCCTGGCAGTGGCCCTACCACTCCAGGCGGTCCCCGCGGACGGCGGTCTTCTCTCGACCCCTCCACGTTCCCGGTGGACGACAGGGCACTCCTCCGCCCCCAGCAGCGGCTCCCTTGCTCCAGGCGGTCGGGGAGTCCCATCCCCACTCGCCCCACGGACGGCGGCCGTTCACCAAATCCGGGTGGTCGGGCTACTCCGTCCCCCGTCGGATGGCAGCGCCGCTCCCCTGGGTGGACGGCAGTGTCGAGGACTCTGCGACGGGAATCCCTCCTCCTTCCCGGGTTTCGGCACCAGTGTAAAGGGGTTCAGTGGAAAGGAGGAGGCGAGAACCGGCTTGACAACTTAAATAATAATTTAATAAACAACTTAAACAAAAACACACAACCATAAACACACAGTTCAGCTGCCTGTAATTCTATCTCTCTCTCTCTCGAACTGTTGTCCCCGGCCGCCTTTATCCCTCGCGTGCCCCATCAGGCTGATTGGGGACCGGGCGTGCGTCATTCCAGCCCGGCCCCGCCCTCCTCGGCTCTACAGTGCCCTTTTGGTCATCCAGAAAAAGGGGAGACATTTTAATAATTAAATTAAAATAGTTAAATAAAACAAAATTTAAATGTCGTCATAATTTGAAAATAACAGTAATAATGTGTTATTATGAGATTTCTCACAGGGGTATTAAAGAAAATTAAGTGGAGGTGCCTTTCGCAAGTGATCCTCCCTATGCCCTATACTCACTCCGAAGTGCAGAACCCTTGAAGTGGGTAATCTGAAGGAAACATGGCATTACTGTAAGAATGTGCCCTTCGCTAACAGTTTTGTGGAAGGGCCCTCCGAAAAGATTCATTTTCTCACTTTCGTTTTGATCGAGCTTTCGAGTGGCATCCCCTCCTGCAGCAGTGCCCTTGAAGAAAGCATAAAATGCCGTTTTGAATTCGCCCTAGAACATCGAAGTGCCGTTACTTCAGACAAGTAACATCAGTGATATAAATAAAATTTGTCCTTTATAGAATATTGACATAAACTGAAGGAGCTGTCTGGTTCAGCCAAAGCCAGTTTGGTTTTGTTGAAAATAATAAGCCATTAGACTAATTACTTTCAGAAAAATACCATTAGGCTTCCACAGTACTGCCGCTCCCTATACGCATATTACGCAGTTTGTGTAGGGCACCAACACCTTAGGGGGGTACCATCATATCCTAGGGGGGCACCAGAAACTCCACCGGCTGCCCTTACTCGCATGTTATAGGCCTATGTTATTCAAGGACCCTGTAGCATTCGCGGAACACAGTCGATAGCCTCGCGCTCGCACTTTCTCATCGTGCCTTTGCACCGTGCACCACGTTACCAGGGTAATGTCATGGTATTGAATGACTGATCGTGTTCATATTTCATGATACTGTCATGGTACTCCAAGGTAATTAAAAAACAAAAAAAACAAAAAAACAAAAAAACATGGGCACCGACATATGACACATGTCAAAAACATGGGGTTATCACAGACCATGTCTGAAAATAAATAAATAAACAAGTGTATTACCATGGTGCTTTTTGTGAGAAATATAACAGAATAGGCTATTATTTGTGATAAAGGAAAAATTGAAAAAATTATGTACAGTATATTTATACAAGAAAATGGTTAAATACTCAAAAAGCAAAAAAATTAGTTAAGTATTTATAATTACTAATTAAAAAAAATAAATAATAAAAAGCAGTCTCTGCTAAGGTCAGTGCACGTCACTGCTCCATGTGGCACAAAACAGCTGTCTTTTCAGTCACCCTTCACTTGAACTGTGGCATCTACATTAACAAAACCAAGAGTTTAACCTTTTCCGAATTTTAAACAGAGAGCTAAAATTGATGAGAACATCAAGCTATGTATATTATGGTCTGGTTCGGAGGTCTATGAGATATCAGCATATTCTGGAGGTGGCAGCTGTAGACAGATTTCTTTAGACATTTAAAGGGATAGTTCACCCAAAAATGAAAATGATCTCATCATTTACTCACCCTCTTGCTATCCCAGATGTGTATGACTTTCTTTCTTCAGCAGAACACAAATTAAGAATTTTGGAAGAATATTTCAGCTCTGTAGGTCCATACAATGCAAGTGAATGGTGGTCAGAAATTTGAAGCTCCAAAAAGCATATAAAGGCAGCATAAAAGTAATCCATACAACTCCAGTGGTTTAATCCATATCTTTAGAAGTGATATGATAGGTATAATTTTAAGTCCTTTTTTACTATAAATTCGTCTCCCTGCCCAGTAGGTGGCGATATGCATGAAGAATGTGAATCGCCAAAAGCAAAAGAAGAAAAAAGTGAAAGTGGAGATTTCTAGTAAAAAAAGGGACTTTGATCTGTTTCTCACTCACACCTATTATATCGCTTCTGAAGATATGAGTTTAACCACTGGAGTCATAATGATTATATTTATGTTGCCTATGTGATTTTTAGACACTTTTCTAAAGTTTTGGTCTCCATTCATGTGCACTGTTTGGACCTACAGAGCTGAGATATTCTTATAAAAAATCTTCATTTGTGTTCTGCAGAAGAAAGAAAGTCATACACATCTGGGATGGCATGAGGGTGAGTAAATGATGAGAGAATTTTTATTTTTGGGTGAATTATTCGTTTAAATAAGGAATAAACATACAGTCATGGAATAAACCCTGACTGGGTGATCAGGACTTGACACTAAGAGGAAGTTTATTCCATGATTATGACCGGGGGCCTGTACATTTCCTACTTACAGTATTAAACAGCTAGTTAACATAAAAATTAAAAATGTGTTATTATGAAATAGTGATTTGAATTGAAATTACTGTATTATGTGAGAAGAATAAGAGCACAGAGTGATACGAGACATAAAACTATGAAGCACTCCTTTGTAGGAAATTGGTTGCTTGGGACAGTGGTCAGTTATACAGTTATATACAGTAGAGGTCATTATTAAAAAAAAATTTGATTGATCAATCAAAATCAAGTATTTCAGAGTGTCATGCAGTAAATAAGTTTCTCACACATGCAATTATTTGGCATTTCGGAGCATGTGTATTTGTGTTTCGAATGGTTTGCACTGGGTTACAGTGGTCCTCTGGGTCTATGCAAGATTGCATTTAGGCTGACAGCCAACACAGGTCTCAGATCAGCTAAACACTAATGCCATTCAGTATCACATCAAGCTGTATGATGTTTGCAATCAACTGTCTTCGAGAGAAGCACTACAACAAACCACATTACGAAAATACACTCAAACCACAAAGTTTATTTCGGATGTTTGGCAGCATACACCCTGTTTTACTTTAAATCATTACACAAACTTATGAGCAATGCCTGGTTTAGTGGCTTAGCAATTACAGTAGAACGCAAGAAGAACCTATTCAGCTTGTAGTGAAATACAGAAAATGAATTCATCTCAAAACTTTGTGGTATAAAGGCTTTGTGGATTAAATGTATCATAACAGTTCTTCCACTTTCAGAAATGTCTAAGTTCAACCATCCCACTTTTAGTCAATATTTATTTATTTAATTTTTTGTGGATTTTCTCCTGTTTTTTTGAATGCCCAAATCCCAATGCACTCTAGGTCCTTGTGTTGGCATAGTGACTTGCCTCAATCCAGGTGGTGGAGGACAAATCTCAGTTGCCTCTGCTTCTGAGACCATCAATCCATGCATCTTATCATGTGGCTTGCTGAGCACATTACTGCGGAGACCTAGTGTGCTTGGAGGCTTTACGCTATTCTCTGCTGCATCCACGCACAACTTGCCATGCGCCCCACCGCGAGCGAGAACCACATTATAGCGACCACGAGGAAGTTAACCCAATGTGACTCTACCCTCCCTAATAACCGGGCCAATTGGTTGCTTAGGAAGCCTGACTGGAGTCACTCAGCACATGCTGGATTCGAACTTGCGACTCCAGGTGTGGTAGTCAACGTCTTTTCTTACTGAGCTACCCAGGCCCCTTGGCAATAGTTATTTATTTAAGATTTTAAATAAATGCATAGTGGGTCTGATGCCACACCCACTGTGCCTGTCTCTTGCTCACCCCACCACAAGGCGATACTCTGAAACATTTCTACTCTTGACACATTTTTACCAGAACATAATTTTAATCGTTATGTTGTCCACCCCTAGACCCCACTTATATGCTTTCAGCAAATCAGTTAGGACTACTAGAATACAATGCATCACCTTATTAATATTCTTGAGCCAGGCTGATATGGTTGTTAATGTGACACCCCATTTTTCAGATTGTTCCTACACCCCTGGTGGGGGATGTGCATGCATGTACACCTCTAAGAATATGTTTGACCTTTCTTCATCAGTGATCCTGTGTGTTCAGGACAGAGCTGACAGATTTACAATGGAACAACCTCCTAAAGCTCGCTTTCTCATTTCCTTTTGCTTTGGGATCAAGAAAGGAAATTCCTTCATTTAGTGCCACACATATGAAATTGATCCCTAAATCCATTTAGACATGGAATAAAAGAGCAAATTCTAATTAGCTCATCTTTATCCGGTTTCCCACAAAAGGATCAAGACCAGCATTTCCAGCAAACCACCACTAGAGGCAGTTCAAAGCCTTCATCACACACAATGATCACATGTACTGCATCCACATAGAACTTATAGGGAAACGGGCTCTCAGGGGAGGTGAGAAGAATTCTTTAATCAGGTTTACTGTTACGTAGAAAAATCATGCATTTTTTTCAACAATCATGCCTCAAAGTTTTGAGCACATACTGTATGCACTGTTGTAATAATTAATAATTAAATGGATAGAGTAAATGCAAGTGAATGGTGGACAGAACTTTGAATCTCCAAAAAGCACATAAAGGCAGCATAAAAGTAATCCATATGACTCCAGTGGTTAAATCCATGTCTTTTGTAGCGATATATAGGGTGTGGGTGAGAAACAGATCCAGTAGGTATGCACGAAGAATGCGAATTGCAAAAAAAAAAAAAAAAAAAAAAAAAGAAGAATGTTGAAGTGAAAGTGGAGATTTATAGAAAAAACAGGTCTTAAATATTGATCTGTTTCTCACCCACACCTATCAAATTTCTTCTGAAAACATGGATTTAACCACTGGAGTTTATATATTGCTTTTAAGCTGACTTTATGTGCTTTTTGGAGTTTCAAAGTTCTGATCACATTTACTTGCATTGTATAGACCAACATAGCTGAGATATTCTTCTAAAAATCTTCATTTGTGTTTATCAGAAGAAAAAAAGTCCTATACATCTGGGATGGCATTAAGGTAAGTACATGATGAGAGGATATTAATTTTGGGGAGAACAATTATTTTAAGTAGGCATCACACAAGCCAATTTTCCAACCGATTTTCAGGCAAACGCTTCATTTACATAATCACACATGAATCCCTTGACCAATAGGACTCCCTGCTGAGTTACTGGCTCTGACAACTGAAAAAGCAGATCAAACTTGTTAGAAAAAATGGTTTTGTCGCTGGGTCAGGCTCTTGCAGTCTCAACAAGTGACCAACAAACTTCTTTTACTGAAGAACTGACAAGACATCATGCTCTGATCTGAACGTTTTCATCAGCTATCGCACTCACAGCTGCACATGATCACAAACACAGATTGTAATCCATATCAATTATGTCAACAAGCATTTTTAATGGGGTTCTCCTACAATAAAAAAAAATAAATAAAAAAAACGAATAAAATCAGAAAGCAGAGGCAGAACAGTTTGTTTTTGTTATAATCCTTTATTTCTCTGACAGCTTATATGGACATACGTGTTTCACAGCAAGCCTCAAGGGCATAAATACGCAATCACACTCACTCACAAGGTAAAGTTATCACACGAACCGCATCCTAAAACACTCTTACAATTGTTTATGTTCACAGGGTACTCCTGTTGATATTTTGGCGAGCTACATGTGACAGGGAATCAGAGAGTCGCGTGGAGTCGGTATTTCTGTCTGTCACCCCTCAACCATTCCTAAAAGGTAAGTGTGTCATCCCTCCAGATGAAAAGTGTGAGATCTTTGCAGAACAGTCGATAAGTGTGACACCCTCTGCCAAAAGTTTATTGTTTGGAGTTGGCTAGTGTGCCGCCACCTTAACTTGTCTAAATAAGACTGAATAATACCTAAAATCAGGTTGCTTGTTGATGTGTGGTGTGACTTTTCTAAATTATCAAGCAGGTACTTTTTGCATGGCGCACAACAAAATGGATTTGAAATAATCCCATAAACTAAAATTGAAAGATGGACCAAGGCCATATATCTAGGGACCATAATATCACAGAGATTTGGGAATGGGTTCTTTTGACAACCACCTAGAATACCCAGAAATCACACAGTTTTATGTGTTTCAAGCCAGCTTACTGGGATGAGTATCAAAGTAAGAGGGGATGCAGTATCCAGTAGACATCCTGTGGGAATTTTAGTCCATTCCAGCCTGCTGATGACTCAACTGTGCAGCACTAGCATGAAGGACAAAGGCAGCATAATTTCCACTGGATCATACACACACACACACACACACACACACACACACACACACACTACAACTCTCAGTTCAGCATCACAGTCAATGGCTTACGCTACTACAGAACAAGAAGCAATTGCTCTATTAATGGCCCTTGAAATTCTGGTAAGGTCTGTCCATAAGACAAGTGAATTAATTTATTAAAATTCTATCATCATTTACTCACCCTCATGTTGTTCCAAACCTGTTTGACTTTTTCTTTGGTGGAACACAAAAGGAGATGTTTTAAAGGATGTTCAAACTGCTCTCTTCCATACAACAATTGTGGATGGGGACCAGGCAAGCTCCAAATAGGACAAAGAAGCACCACAAAATCATCAAAAAAAGTAGTCCATACTTCTTTTGCACTATATTTCAAGTCCACTGAAGCTTCTGAAATTATCTGAGAGCTTTGTGTGAGGATTAGAACAGTTTTCCATTGAAACACTTGCTTGACAACTGTGGTCGACATTTATTTTCATAGTATGGAAAAGAGCATCTTAAATAACTAAAAAAGACATGCAGATTCTTGAAGACATGCTGTTAATTGATGACATATATATATATATATATATATATATATATATATATATATTGTGAACTTCCTCTTTAACACACAAAACAAATGAACCTAGAAACCCACAAATTTGGGGTCTTTTAAGAAAAAGTCCCACCACTTTATCAGTGTGCAGCAACCTTGGAAAGCACCCTCTTTCTCTGTTCTGAATGAGAAACTTCTCTCCTCATCAGAAAAAAAAAAAAAAAAAAAAAAAAAAAATGTGCTTATACTTCAGTGGTCTTTTGGTCAGATAATCTACCTCGGCTGAGAAATCAAAATAAAAGAAGGAAATCAGTGGTCACAGGATTCAGGAAGCAGACTCATGTCTGACAGAAACAGTATTACAGTACATTACACAGAAACTGCAACTTCTAAAGAACTTCTTTTAACACAATAAGACACTGACAGGAAACTATGAGATGCGAGTAATATGTGTTCACTTATGTTTTTAGAAGGTGTTATGTGAATCTCACACAAGTGGTGGAAAGAACATGAAAAAAAAAAATGTGTTAAAATACAATATTAATTTCATTGTAACCAAAGCTAAAGCTAAAAAGCTAAACTTCAGCTAAATGTTTCATTGTCCTTCCCATGTTCAAATTAAAACGTAATTTACCGTATAACTCTACATTCAAAGTATGTATGTATATTAGTATGGTACGCATATCATGATAGACCAGGATTAAAATGCAACACTCAGTTTTATACAATATGTAACAACCCGTCTTTTAATCTACCCGTCTATTATATGTTTTCTAAATTTTTAATATGAATTCCCATTCAAAAGTTCCTTCATTAGGAAATACGCTTTTAAATTATGAATGGGTATGTTAAATATGGAGATGGAATTGTTGCATATTAACACACAAATTGAAAGAGATTCACAAATAGAAAGTTGGTTCACAAATACATTGAATGAGATCCACAAATAAATGTAAGGAGTTTCACAAAAATAAAGAGAATTCACAAATAAATAAAATGAGATTTGCAAAATAAAAACAAATATTAAAAATAATATTTTTAACTCACAAACAAAACTCTGTCCAGCATTCATTTGTGAATCATGTGCATTTATTTGTGGATCGCTTCCTGTGCATTTGCGGATCGCTACACGCGTCAAGATGTGCACCCAAATCTACAAATAGGTAAAAAAAAAAAAAATCTAAATCAATTTTATTGTCACACAGCCATATACACAAGTGCAATGGTGTGTGAAATTCTTGGGTGCAGTTCCGATCAACATAGCAGTCGTGACAGTGATGAGACATATACCAATTTACAATAACATCAAATTAACACAACACAATTTAAACATCTGTTATACACATAATTACACTCAACAATATACAAATAATAACATACACTGTACAGTATACAATACACACAATATAGATACACATTATTCAATAAAAAAAAAAAGTATATATAGTAGTATATATAGAATGTACAGTAGGCTGTATTGTACTGTATTGACATTCAGGCTGTCGGTTGATAGTAAGTTGTTAAGAGAGAATATAATATAATAATAATATAATTTATGTCAGTCCGGTGTGACATATAAGAGCAAAGTAATAAAGTGCAGTGCTGATGTATTTTGATCGTGGGAGATCAAGAGTTCAAAAGTCTGATTGCTTGGGGGAAGAAGCTATCATGGAGTCGGCTGGTGCGGGTCCTGATGCTGCGATACCGCCTGCCTGATGGTAGCAGTGAGAACAGCCCATGGCTCGGGTGGCTGGAGTCTCTGATGATCCTCCGAGCTTTTTTCACACACCGCCTTGTATATATTTCCTGCAGGGAGGGAAGCTCACCTCCGATGATGTGTCTGGCAGTTCGCACCACTCTTTGCAGTGCTTTGTGGTTGTGGGCTGTGCTATTGCCGTACCAGGCGGAGATGCAGCCAGTCAGGATGCTCTCTACAGTGCAGGTGTAGAACCGTGTGAGGATGTGGCGGTTCATTCCAAACTTCCTCAGCCATCTCAGGAAGAAGAGGCGCTGATGAGCCTTCTTCACAACGACTTCAGTGTGGATGGACCATGTGAGTTCCTCAGTGATGTGGACGCCGAGGAACTTGAAGCTGCTGACTCTCTCCACTGGTGCTCCATTGATGGTGATGGGACTGTGTTCTCTGTCTTTTCTTCTGAAGTCCACCACAAGCTCCTTTGTCTTACTGACGTTGAGGGAGAGGTTGTGCTCCTGACACCAGTGTGTCAGAGTGTGCACCTCCTCTCTGTAGGCTGTTTCAACATTGTCAGTGATCAGACCTACCACCGTCATGTCATCAGCAAACTTAATGATGGCATTGGAGCTATGTGTTGCCACACAGTCATGTGTGTACAAGGAATACAAGAGTGGGCTGAGAACACAGCCCTGTGGGGCTCCAGTGTTGAGGGTCAGTGATGAGGAGATGTTGCTGCCTATTCTAACCACCTGGCGTCTGCTTGTTTAAGCCCAGAGCCCGGAGTTTCTCATCTAGCTTGGAGGGCACTATGGTGTTGAATGCTGAGCTGTAGTCTACAAACAGCATTCTCACATAAGTGTTCTTTTTTTCCAGGTGGGAGAGAGCAGTGTGTAGTGTAGATGCATTGGCATCATCAGTGGAGCGGTTGTTGCGGTAAGCAAACTGCAATGGGTCTAGAGAGAGAGGCAGCACAGAGCAGATGTAATCTCTGATTAGTCTCTCAAAGCATTTGCTGATGATGGGGGTCAGAGCAACAGGACGCCAGTCATTTAAGCAAGTTATTTTTGATTGCTTTGGAACAGGCACAATGGTGGATGTTTTAAAGCATGTGGGGACTACAGACAAAGAGAGGGAAAGGTTGAAAATGTCTGTAAAAACACCAGCCAGCTGGTTCACGCACGCTCTGATGACGCGGCCCGGAATGCCGTCTGGGCCCGCGGCTTTGCGGATATTCGGGTTACACCCGCTACAGAGACAGAGAGTGAACTAACCTCTGTAGCTCTCTCCACGAGGGCGGTGTTATTTCCCTCAAAACGAGCATAAAAAGTATTTAGCTCATCCGGGAGAGAGGCAGCGGTGTTCATGGCAGAGTTTTTATTCCCTTTAAAGTCCGTGATTATGTTAATTCCCTGCCACATGCTTCTAGAGTTGGTGGTGTTAAACTGTCCTTCAATCTTGTTCCTGTACTGGCGTTTTGCTGTTCTTTTTCGGAGGGTATAACTGGCTTGTTTATGCTCCTCCACGTTCCCGGAATTGAAAGCGGAGGTCCGCACATTAAGTGCCGCGCGAACATCGCTATTTATCCATGGCTTCTGGTTCGGATAGATCCGTGTTGTTCTGGTCGGAACTATGTCCTCCACGTACTTTTCGATGAAACACATTACGCTATCAGCGTAAAGCTCAATGTCGTCATCAGAGGCGGACCGGAACATCTCCCAGTCCGTGTGATCAAAACAGTCCTGTAGCGTAGAGTCTGATTGGTCCGACCAGCACTGGATCGTTCTGAGGGTGGGTGCTTCCTGTTTCAGTTTCTGCCTGTAAGCGGGCAGAAGCAGAATGGAAGAGTGGTCCGATTTGCCAAATGGTGGGCGGGGGAGGGATTTGTAGTTATCCCAGAAGGGAGAGTAGCAATGGTCCAAAACCTGGTCCCCTCGTGTGTTGAAACTAATGTGCTGGTGGTATTTTGGTGCGACTGATTTGAAACTGGCTTTATTAAAGTCCCCGGTCACAATGAACGCGGCCTCAGGGTGCGCGGTTTCCTGCTCACTTATACTCCCATACAGTTCCTTGATTGCCCGGTCTGTGTCAGCTTGTGGGGGAATGTACACAGCTGTGATAATGACCACTGTGAATTCCCTCGGTAGCCAGAATGGTCGACACAGAAGCATGAGAAATTCCAGATCAGGAGAGCAGAAAGACTTGATAGAATGTACATTCCTCTGATCACACCAGGATTTGTTGATCATAAAACTTACACCACCACCTCTGCTTTTACATGAGAGGTCTTTCGCTCTGTCCGCTTGGTGCACGGAGAACCCCGCGGGTTCAATAGCTGAGTCTGGAATCTCCGCAGACATCCAAGTTTCTGTTAGGCAGATAATGCAGCAGTCCCTCATCTTTCATTGGAAAGAGATCCGCGCTTTCAGCTCGCAGAGCTTGTTATCCAGAGACTGAACATTTGCCAGTAGAATACTGGGTAGCGGGGATCGATTTGCACGCCGTCTTACTCTGATGAGAATGCCGACCCTTTTCCTCCTGCGTTTCCGCGGCCGTGCTGCCCAGACAAAGGGCTCCGCTTGCGTGTTTGTAAACAGCGGGTCGGTATTGAGGAATTTGAAGTCCGGTTTACGGTGTGAAATTGCTGAACCAATGTCCAAAAGTGTTTGTCTGTCGTAGACAATAAGGCAGACAACATCCAAGACAAAAAACATAAGAATTGTGAACAAAACAAACAAAACACTACCATGTTGTGTCAGAGCTCGCAACGCAGCAGCCATACTCGGCGCCATCTTGAGTCCACCTTGAGTCCAGGTGGCCTCCAATCATGGTTTACTCAAGTCAATCAGATAACCCACATTACTCGGACCAGTCGTAGCATGTTCTATCTTCAACCAATCATGTTTCGTTTTACTATCAGAGCGGGACCAGAGTCACAGCTCTCATGAGCATGGAATCAAGCACAAACAGACAAGCTCCAAGGCCACAAACTTTCAAAGAAACGGATGCCATCTGAGGAATACTGTGATTTAAGGTTTGTATCATTTTCTCTCGGTTATAAACATGTGTGGTGTCTTGTTAATGTTGACAGCTGAAAATTGCCCATTTATAAAGTGTCCTGATCATTAGCTTTATAGCTAACCTGGCTGACTGTATGAGTCTACTATATTAATTTTAACCAAGTTTCTTGACTGAAATGTGTTGTCAAAACCTTTACTCTTAATGTTACATGGCAGATCCAAACAAACACACTACTAAACACTACAAAATATCAGTAATACAGAATAGTGTCTTTATAAAACATGAATCATATTAGATGGTCTTAGGAGCACAAACCATAAATGAATACCCTATATTACACAGTTTACAAGATCTACTATGCCAATTATTTGGTTATTAAGAGATTTTGGCCTGTTGGTGAACATGTTGTTAGTATGGAGAAAAAACACAGAACAACAACATAAGCAAAAATGTGTGAAATTCAGCCAAGTCAAACTATGAAGACCAAATTAGAAATAGGAAAATCCAGATATCATGCGTGACTATGCAAACTTTTAGACATGTGATACTGAGAAAGTAAAACTACTCTGTAAATGAATACAACATCTATCAGAGAACAGCATAGGGACTAAATAAAAACCTTGTAAATGACTAGGCTCATGTGGCTTATGCTAACATTTAGCTAATGAGAAAGCTAACCACTTGATACCTATCTTATGGAAACATAACCTAATCACTAACCCTAATATTGCTCTAATGAACTTTACACCACACCCAGTCAAAACAGAATAAACAAAAAAGAGAGGAGAAAAATTCGATTTTCTTTTTTTTTTTTAATAAACAGATGTTAGTGTCCGGTCCCCTGTACACACACACACCACAGGGTGAACTGTCAATGCTATCTGTTCTACATAGTGCACCAGATTAGTAATAGTGTGTCCCAAATCATAGTAAAATGAAAATTATTTAAGCCTATCAAAAAGTGCCCTAATGGCATCTTGGATTTTCTAAGGACCTGAATCCGAGACTATTTAGCCTGAGCTGAGGCACTTGTATTTAAATGAATGGGAGAAACTCGAACACTCAATATGGCGGACAAAAGGAATTCCTGCCTTACAGGTAAAAGAGCCAATCACCTTTTAGATACAGACATCGGCTGTCAGTCAACTCGAGAATGTGCATGCGCATTAGCTGGACCAGCATGAAAAATGTCTTTTTTTTTAACATGATCTTGTGCTAAAGAAGCACAATTTAGCATGATCTGAGAGAAAGAAGCACAATTTAGCGTGATCTGAGAGGAAGAAGCACAATTTATGAAACCAATGTTGTCAGATTTTACAACTGATTTTAAATATGTTCTTTGATTGTAATCTCGACCGACCGCTTTGGAGATTTCTGTCTTTTCCTAATCAAGTAGAAAGGAGCTTTATTTTTATGCCGCTTGTATCCATAGACAAAATAGCTGCCTGGGAGAGTTATCAAGATGGTAGCCGAGTGGACTGAGTTGCCTTGAAAGAGACTTTGCCTATTTGCAAGCAAGCTTTTTGGGCTAATTTTACCCTACAGAAGAGTAGGAGTTTGCAGAAAAATTACAGATGAACAAAGAGTCAATGCTTTCTCCACAGTGCATCATTGTATGAGCTTACAATTTAAGTCAATACATTTTAGGGCAGTGACTTTAGCTAGATGCTAGTACTGACAGTATGTATGTGACAAGAGGGGTTTGTTTACAATTGTATAACATCAGAGACTATTTAGCAGAGATGGGCCACTTCTATTAAAATGAATGGGAGACACTGGAATGCCCAACCAAGGAGCTCTAAGCACCCAACTGTCAATGGATGTAGAAAGGAAGTCCCTCCTTACAGGTGAAAGCCAATCACCTTTTAGATACAGACATCGCCTGTCAATTAACTTGAGAATGTGCATGTGACACTCCTGTTCTACCTGCTCTGTATGGGACTTGAACTGGTGTCTCCAGCATGGGAGGCAGGTGTGCTAACAAGGAGGCTAAAGGCTCTAACATCAGTCATTAGTGCACCTCTTAAGGTCAGGAGAGTGAGGTTTATACACATTGCACAGCTATCTATCAGCTGGCTCCTGTTACACTCACCCCCCTAAACCTCACTCCCATCCAGGTCACGGCACCATTATGACGTTCCTGTTCTGCCCGCTCCGTACAGGTCTCGAACCGGCATCTCCGGCATGGGAGGTGGGTGCACTAACAAGGAGGCTAAAGGCTACAGCTTCTAACTTCAGTCGCTAGTGCACCTCTTGAGGTCAGGAGAGTGAGGTTTATACACCTTGCACAGCTATCTATCAGCTGGCCACCGATATACATGCACATTAGGAAAACAAGCCTGTAAAATTTTATTTTTCAGCATAGAGGGAAAGAAGCACAATTTATGATATCAGAGTAGTTTTATTTTACTGCTGATTTGAAATATGCCATTTGAACATAAGCTTGGCAAACAGTTTGTGAGATATCGGTATTCCCCCATTCAAGTAGATAGGAGCTGTTCTGTCGTGACTGGAAATAGCCTCCCGGGAGGGTTCCAAAGATGGTTGCTCTCATTAAACATGGATGACCTCCACATGCTTTGTCCCTGCAAATTGTCATTGTGAACACCCCTTAGGACCTAAATTGTGTTTAATTGTTCGGAGTGACAATTTGCACCCTGGTGTAAATAGTATTTGCCACACAGTACAGCTATTTGCACCCCAATAGTCTGGTGGAACCACAAAAATATATGACAAACTAGACAACAGGTGTTGCTGCAGTGGTGTGGGGTGTAAAGACGGTATGATTGTACAGTGTGGTCCTAGCGACCCAGGTGTGATTGCCCCTTTAGTCCCACTTTTTTTTTACCATCTGATTTCCTGTTTCCACTCTTAATATTTCCTTTAATACTACTTACAATAATAAATACAAATTAATATAAAGGCTGATTTCATTGCAGTGATTTGATCACGGTGAATGTCGGGGAGTGCAGAGAAGGGTTTGATCTGGTGGCGGGGTCTGTCAATTGCACTCGTTCCTGTGGCTCGGCGTTGCTTGTGTATAGATTGCATCACTGTATTACTATAGTAATATTGTAGTAACCATGTTTATTTGGCATAAACCATAGTTTTAATGCAACTAACCATGGTGTTACCACAGTAATATGGTGGTAATATAGTAACCATGGTTAATTTTGTGGTTGTTATAATTTTACTGCAAAATACCATGGTGAAACTAGTTACTGTAGTAAAACCAAGGTTATTTTTTCTAAGGTAAGTTTAAGGTTAGGTTTAGGGGTAGGGAATAATGTACTGTGTCTGTGGGACTCAAAATAAACACAATAAACACACTGTAGTGATGCCTATACTGTATGTTAATATTTAAATATGGGTGCAAATAGTATCTGACACTATTTGCACCAGGGTGCAAATTGCATATGCCTTAATTGTTTGAGTTCAAACCAATAGCACGTTGATAATATTATATTATAAAAAGACTATAGGGCATGAACAAAATAAAGACAAATTCACAAAAGGGAAAAACTTTTTTGATTATCATTATTATTATGTTGAGTTTTGAACAGAGTAGTGTGCATGTGGTCTGCTCATGTTAAAACCGCTTAGACCAAACAGCATATATCTTATCTTTAAACAATCTTGTTTTTTTTTTTAAAAGTGGTTTCAGAGACAGACACGCTCTTGAGAACAGCTAAATCTAGTATCTAAATAAAGAGACTGTCATTGGTCCAGCGTGTAGACAATAATTAGTAATAATTAATCTATCTATGCATCCATCCATCCATCCATCCCTCTTAACAATTTCCAGAGAAGGACTGGTAACTGACAGCGTTCTGTGAAGATTAATGCAAACTCTGAAAAATACAACCGGGGATAACTCAAAATAAACATTCCCAAAAACACACAGATAATTCTCAATAAAAGCTCTCTTGAAACATGCTGATTTAATGTTGGTATGATCTTCATGTAGATGTAATTTCACAAAGACTGCCATTTCTCATATACAAACTGAGCTCAAGCGTGCAAACAAATGTTCTTCTCTCTGTGCTCAGGAAATGTCGCAATTACATATCAGTTTAAAGTGAACTCTTAATTTTGTGATCTTGTTTATGGCATTCATCCATTATAATGTAGAAAGCGGACTAACCAATCAATGCATTTGGCTATTTAATAAAACCTTCACCCTTAAAATAAGAATCTTTGCAGCTAAAATTGTATTTGTTCTATCATGATGGAAGTTTTTGACAAATTCCATACTCGCTAGAGGCTACGAATATGCAGGCCCGTACAGAATCTGCACCCGCAAAATTCAACAGAAAGCTCTGCAGAATTGGAACCGGAACATGTCATTCAAAAAATTCTACAAATCCCTCACCTCTTGTATCTTAGTTTGTTGAATATTTTGGCTAATTTGATTTTGCTCATAGCTACCAATAGGACTGTACTGTAGGACTCTCAGCTCTGTCTATCAACATCCTTTCCAACATGCCCTCAGTGGCATAGGGATTTCCTGTTGTTACTGGAAATATAAGGGAAACTTTCAACATGTTTCCATGCAACAAATAAATGGAGTTCTAAAGGAAGGTTCGGGAGGAACTTGTCAATCACAACATAAGCGCATATAAGCAGCTGCTTTCCTTCTCTTCAACTCGTCCGGCATCCCTCCACCATCTTCATTTGTAATCTTTATTAAATTTAATTAAATAATCTGGGGGTGGGGATGGGATTTTTTTTTTTTTATCCTTACCAATCTGTTTACCATTTCCACTTCAAGGACTAATTGGACATGCAAACTTGTGAAAAAGCTAAATGACTTAAATGAATTTACATTGAAGAGCTGAGTATAAATCAAGCACACAAACACACACGTGGCACACAGAAAGAGAGGAAGAGAAAGAAAAAGAGAAATTTCTGACACATTCAGGTTATCCTCACATTAACTGGAAAGTTCTCAGCACAGTGTTTGCGTGTCTGTGTGTGGGAGAGTTCATGGGTGTGTCATTATGTTCATGGGTGTTAGTGAGTGTAGGTGTAAGTGTGAGTGTGATTTTTTTTGTAAATGTGTTTTCATGGGTGTGAATACATAGCTTATATAGAGGTATTCTTGTGTACCTTTCCGAACAAGGGCTGTAACTTTCATTATCCATATTAAAGAAATTGTTCACCCAAAAATGCAAATCCTGTCATCATTTACTCACTCTCATGTTGTTTCAAGTCCGTATGACAATCTTTCTTCTGTGGAACCCAATAGGAGATGTTAGGCAGAATGTAAGCCTTCTTCCATACAGTGAAAATGAATGGTGACTGAGGTTGTCATTCTGCCTAACATCTCCTTTTGTATTCCACAGAGGAAAGAATTTCATATGAATATAGAAACAACACAAGGATGTGTAAATGATTGCAGAATTAACATTTTTATGTAAACTATTACTTTAAGGCTTGGCAATTTTCATGCTAATTGTGATACTGAATACAGAATAACAATTGTATGGTCAAACATGTTTTTTTCTGTGTTAGTTCCCGTGGTAAACTAGACAATTTCTGATGCTTCAAGTTTTTACCCAACTGAGAAAAAAGGAAGTTTTAGTTTTGAATCTGTTCCAGTAAATTATCTCTCGTGTTCATATGCATTTCAATAATGAGAACACACCCTTAAACATGCAGAGACAAGGGCAGTATGTTGATTTTAAGCTGATTGCAACAGGCACATGAACAATTTTGTCCAAGCACAGAGGAATGGAATAATAAATAGCCTTTTTTAATTAAGGAAATAAAGGTAAGGATTTTTAAAACTGTTTATACTTATGAGAGTATAATTATTCACATTTCAGCTCAGCTTTAAGCAGCTGAATTCTGCAAAAAAGTAATAGGAAGTGTCGTCACATACAGTCATATTTTCTATTGATTAAAATAAGGCAGTTATTTAAGGGGTTATAGAAAATGACTGTGCTAAAAAGATTCAGGATTCAGTTATTAAACCAAAATTCTTTTCATTTCAATGAGAAAGAAGTATCTCCACCTAAGATTATATGTTAACAAAAAACTCATTAAACATTTGTGAATAGTGTGTGTTTCTTTCCATTATATTTAAATTAAAAGGACAAAAAAAAAACAAAAAAACAATGGGCATACAGCGAAATAGGGAAACAAAAGGGATATTTCCAATCATGTGATCATTCTTGATCAAGTAGCCTAATCATGAAGTGGCCATTTCAACATTAATTAATTACTGAAAAGCAAGTGTATCTAGACAACCAGTAAAAATAAAAATAAAAGATATCTTTACTGATCTGTTATGGATCTTTGTAAGCTTGAATAGAATAAAAACAATAGCTGGCATATAAAATGACCGCAGTGGTGCCATTTCATGTATGACAGGAAACTGCTATTGAAATGCTGCTGTGATCAGCAATTTCCATTTAGGGTTTATTTGGTTTACTAAAATGCTTAAATATTCAGATAATGGTTGACAGATAATCAAAAAACAGAGAACACACACTATCTTTAGGTTTACTTAATTTTCCCTTGTTCGTGTAACTCAAAAAATGCATTTAACTAAGTGAACTTAAATTAACCAGGTTGTTTATTTTATTTTATTTTATTTTATTTTATTTTATTCATTTGTGTTAGGACAACATGAATCTTTTTTGTTTGGTTATCTGAAACTGGGCTGGGGGTTTCTAGTTCCCAGCATACTTTGAACGAGACTAGATAGGGAGAGTAAATGCTAAAATTAAGTATTATTTTGTGTGTGTGTGTGTGTGTGTGTGTTTTGTGCAATATAAAGGGGGATACTTGTTAGTGTTTAATGTTTGGTTAAGCTGAGATTTAGAAGAGTTTTAGTTATGTTTGAGTTTTGGGGGTTGAGCTTACGATCAGGACAGATAGATGTGACACATGATATTGATTGTTCCCTTCATAGAGCAATTGTTTAGTTACTAAACTACACTTCCCACCAGCATGTATTTAGCATGCCAACATTAGTGGTGGTGAGTTTGATTCAGTTTACCAAAATGATTCATTCACATTTGTTCATTGATTCATTTATTGACCATTTCTTCAAGATACGCCTTTATGCCTGTAGATGGTACCAAATGACCATATTTAAGTAATTGCACTGAACCAAAAGCAGTCATTCATGACCAGAACATGTCTAATTATCCTTTATTAAAATATGCGTGTCTACAGTTCAACTAAGAGACTTCAGCACTGCAGTGTTTAAGCATCATAAGCGTTTCCCCACATGTGAAAAAGAATATCTATCATATTCTGAACTGCTGGGCATTCACCAAAAAGATTAGTTCATTGATTCATTCATTGATTCATTCATTGATTCGTTCATTGACCATTGATTACGCCTTTACGCCAGTAGATGGCGCCAAATGAACGTCCTTTACATTTTAAAAAAAGAGTAAAATTCATGGAATCAAAAGTACAGTGTAATGAACAACCAGTATAAGGCTAATTATACTTTATTAAAATATGCGTGTCTACAAATCTACTAAGATACTTCAACACTTCAAGGGTGTTAAAGCATCATAAACGTTTCCCCAAAAAATGACGACAAAGCATATCTATCATATTCTGAACTGCTAAGTATGACTTTATATCAAGCTATACAAAAAAATAAATAAATAAATAAAATAAACAATACTAGCCTAAAAAATTATTTTGAGTTTCAGTAACATCTGTAGGTGATTGTAATTTGCGGTCATCACTCACTTTTATTTGTAATTAATTTGGTCCCTTTTTTTGTTGAACAAGACGAACTGAACAAATGACATGTAGCTCCTCGTCCTCTTGTTCAGTCAAACAGCAGATCTTCATTTACAAATGTGATGACTGATTCATTCAATTCGTTTGTGAACGAGCGTACCAGTACACAGGGTTGGAGAGTAACGGAATACAAGTAACGGGATTACGTATTTAAAATACAAAATATAAGTAACTGTATTCCACTACAGTTACAATTTAAATCATTGGTAATTAGAATACAGTTACATTCAAAAAGTATTTTGACTTCTGAAGAGATTACTTTGCATTTTATTGTCATTTGTTTCATTTAATATTTAGTCCTTTCAGATGGAAAACATTTATACATATAAATGATGAGATCCAAAGAGCATTTGAACAGCGGTGAAACACTTTCTTATGATGTGTTACATTCATACGAGCAGACAGAGAAGTAAGTTTGAAGTAAGTTTGGAGCAGAAGAAATAGAAATAAACCTTGTGTAAATTGTCATCTTTACACTAAGCTAAAATGCTGTTTCTAGCCATTTTACATGCACATGATACCAGGTACGATCGTATTTTTTTATCAAGAAAATTCATGTTGGATCATAATTTCTTTTTTCTAGGACGACCTTTGATATTAGGGCAAAAATCATATTCTTGATAATAATTTTTGTATTGTTTTCCTGTAAAAATATCTAAAAATCCTTAAAACAAGATCAATTTGATTAATCTTGTTTTAGAAACAACACTGCATAAGATATTTGGGTTTTTCAGAGAATGTATTTTTAACATGTGTATTTTTGTCTTACTGTACTGGCAGAGTTTTTATAGTCAAAACAAGTGAAAAAATCCACCAGTGCTGAAGAAGTAATCCAAAGTATTTAGAATACGTTACTGACCTTGAGTAATCTAATGGAATATGTTACAAATTACATTTCACAGCATGTATTCTATAATCTGTAGTGGAATACATTTCAAAAGTAACCCTCACTACCCTGCCAGTACAAATGAGATGACCGACTAGTTCAGTGAAGGGGTGTATTTGTTCAGTGGGTCAAACCAATGATATGCTTGTCTTTTCTCTCCTAGTAGAAACACCGTTGACTCACATGCCGAAATGAACGAACTACATGCCTCCTCTCGTTTAGTCAGTCAGCAGATCTTTGTTCAGATCTACATTCATACATTTTGTTCATGAACGATTATACCAGTACATTAAGTTTGTTCATGAATGAGACAACTCAACTCATTCAGACTCAAACTATCCACTCAACTCTTTCAGAGAAGGGGTGTATTCGTTCAGCAGGTGAAACTAACAATATGCTCCTTCACAGCCTGCACTCGAATGCTATTGGCACATGTTATAGCCAGCCTTTACAGGCATGAAAAGCCACGAAAGCAGTCTCGTGCTTCATACTACTGAGTTTACTCACCTACAGTACACGTAAGTAATGTCACTTTACTGCAACTAAAAATAGCAGCCGTACCTTACCAAAAAGTTTAAACTTAAAAACAACTATAAGTGACAGAAAATAAATAAATAAATAAATAAACTCAAAATTATAAACTGAATAATAAAAAATAAAAAAACTGAATAATTTCCCCTAAAGTTTAGTTTGACTAGTTTAGTTTGACCGTGTCCTCTCGTTCTCTCGCTCTCGCTCTCTCCCCTACCCCTCACACTTTTTTAAGATCTGGGAAATCCCTTTCCTTACAGTTTCCTGGCAGTTGCAAGAAACATAGAGTGACATTCTACATCTGTGTTTACACTGTGTAGCTCTACTAGTGGGTCACGGACAGACGGTCAGGTTTACCTTACCGTTTCATGTATCATAACTGTACCAGACTTACTTTCATTCTTCAACAGCTGCATGAAGATATGGAGCGTTTAATATGATGTGCACCGGTTCTTTGATGTGTTCCTTTAATTAAAAGATGGACTTTATATTCTTTAAAAATTTTGACATGGATTTGAAGGGCATCATGTTTTTGTCACTCAAAGTAAGTAAAATAGGCTATGTAATTTTGAGCATTTTAAGAATTTTGCATATCTTTCTTTTTAGATGTTTTCTATTATGCTTTCAAAGTTACTTTTAAGCATTTTCTCTAATTATTAGGTTGCATACAAATGTATTTCAGAGACAAAAAAGTGTATGTATTGTTTGGTGCACATGAGTGAAGTGTAAAAAAGGAAGGAAGTTTTGAGAAGTGCGTACTTCTCACAACCACAAATGTCTGTCTTTTTTTTTTAAGACTAATGTATCTGTGTGCTTGAAGGAGCTCCATTTTATGAGCTGAATATGCTTAAATGAACTGAGAATGCATGTCACATTTATTCCTAAATTTGAGTTTCTGAATATTCAGATATCTTGGAGGTAACTGGGAGATCCACCTGTAAGAAGCATTTCGCTGGTCTCCGGTCTTGCATCTCAGCCACAATGTTTTCCACCTGGATGCTACATATGAGTGTACTTGCTCTGCTTGTCATAACCACCAGCGCTGACCACTGTCCACTTCATAAAGTCACACCTGGGACTGGTGAGACAGAAAGTTAACACTTTCATACATTATTGCATTCTGTTCATTAAAAAAACAAAAATACTGTTTGGTTCAGGACTGTGTCCACCAGATAGACCCTATCATTGGTTTATCTAATCATGTTGTGTCTTTTGTCCTGGGCCGATACACCAACACAAACAAATCCTTATCCAAGACTTTACTAAACAGTCGACAGAGATTTTCCATTGCAGACACTTATAACTCAGGGCATGAATTCAATTATTACTTTGAAACTTCACTTCTAACTAATATCAAGAATTTTGCAGAAACTGAGAATGAAAAACTCCCTTTTAAGAAGTTTTTAGCAAGTTCCTGATTGTGGTCAGATGTCTGTGAGAGAGTGGTGCTCTAGGAAAAAGCTTTGAAACAGAAAAAAAGTGTAAAACAAAATGTTAAAAAAAGAGGACAGATTCATCATCATTCATCTTTATATTCTCCTTTAGTGTACTGTTCAGGCATTTTGTTGCTATATTGTAAAAGCTATGCATTTAGAAGTTTTTTTTTTTTTTTTTTTTTTTATGTTTTGCAATAGTAGTGTTTTATTATTTATTTTTTGCGGATGGGGTTGTGTTTTTTAGTCCATTGCATTGAATATATCAGCAAAACGAATAGTGCAACTAATATCACATCATAATATATTAATCTGCAATTGCAGTTGTTTTCCTATGGACTAGCTAGCTAACATATTTAGCAACAATGACAAATGTCTTCCTTTATGAAGTTTTCTTTCATCCATATCTGTCTCTTACCAGTTCATAGTTCTTCCGAGCGTTGTTGCTGTTGCTTTCTTGCTTGAACAGGAAACTTATTATTGAAAGGCTTCCTGTTACGATCAAATGAATACTGAACTGTCTGGGGCCATCTTTTACTAAAGTCAGTAACTGTTTTGAGTTGAAATATGGCACCAATTTGTGTCTGTCTTAAATAAATAGTTCACTCAAAAATTCACCTTCACTTTCATAATTTACTCACCCTCATGCCTCCCAGATGTGTATGACTTTTTCTTCTACTGAACACAAACAAAGATTTTTAGAAGAATATTAAGTAATCCATATGACTCCAGTGGTTAAATCCATATCTTCAGAAATGATATGATAAGTGTTGGTGAAAAACCAATCAATATTGAAGTCCATTTGTTACTTTAAATTTGCTTTCAAACTGCCCTTCTATGCAAGTTCATGAGAGGACCAAGTTTTTCTTCTTCTGTTTTTTTTGGCGATTTGCATTCTTTGTACATATCGCCACCTACTGGGTAGGGAGGAGAAATTAAAAAAGGGAGAGACAAAGGGCAAGAAAAGAATAAATAAATCGTATTTGCACAACAGCCCAGTAGGTGGCGATATTTACAAAGAATGTGAATCGCCAACAAACAAAAGAAGAACTCTCGTGAACGTGAATAGGAGGGCTGGTCAAAGTAGAGATTTAGCGTAAAAAAGAATGAATCTAAAGAATTAATCTATTTCTCACCCACACCTATCATATCACTTCTGAAGACATGGATTTAACCACTGGAGTCATATGGATTACTTTAATGCTGCATTTATGTGCTTTTTAGTGCTTCAAAGTCCTGACCACCATTCACTTGCATTAAATGGCTGAACAGAGCTGAGATATTCTTCTAAATCTTCATTATTGTGTTCTGGTGAAGAAAGAAAGTCATTCACATCTGGGATGGCATGAGGGTGAGTAAATAATGACTGAATTGTCATTTTAAGGTGAACTATTCCTTCAACAGGATAGTTCACCCAAAAATAACAATTCAGTCATTATTTACTCACCCTCATGTTGTTTCAAACATGTATAACTTTAATTCTTACGTGGAACACAAACTGAGATATAAGGCAGAATGAAAGCCTTAGTCACCATTCACATTTATTGTATGACAAAAGATCCAATGAAAGTGAATATTGACTGTCGTTCTGCCCTAAATCTTCTTTTGTGTTACACAGAAGAAAGAAAGTCCTACGGATAGGGAACAACATCAAGGGGAGTCAATAATGATGGTTTTGAAGTGAACTATCCCTTTAAATTTAACTGTTCATCTCATTTGAACCTTTGGTCTATAATACTGACATTTGATCTCTTGATTTAGGGTCTCCAATTATGGATTCTTTGCAGTGCTACAGTGACTTTATGACCCAGGTACGATGCGCATGGGAGGATACAAATGTTCATTCACACACAGCAGGAAATACATCATCACAGACACTGTACTACAGGGACGTCAGAGCTCGGAACAAGTGAGATTGAATTTTCTTAGGAGAAAAGTGCCGGGGAAATTCTCGTTATCTGCAAAATTATTAATAAATAGGTATTTCTGACTCTTTTCTTATCTCTCTCTCTCTCTGTCTCTGTCACTTTCTCTTGTATCTCTCTCTGTGAAGAAATGAAATACGTTGCATCTCGAATGGACCCGGTGTGCTTTTATCCAATGGGAAGGTCTCTCACAGCTGTCACTATAACACCAGAAGGTTTAGCAGTGTAACATTTCACAATCTATACTTCAGAGTACCCTGTTTATCAAAACCCACAACTCTTAGAGTAGCCCAGCAGGGTAAGTGCGTGTTTTGTGCATGAATGTTTGTTCTAAAGCATTTTTAGTGTGGAAAAACCTTTCACAGTTGTCTCTGTGCATTTTCAGGAAAAGTTCTCGCCCCGATTGACTTGACAGAGGAGTTGGCTGATGGGAAAGGTCATCTGCTGTCCTGGAGAAGCCCTTATCCAGCATCCTCAAATATCACAGGAACACTCGTGTACCAGCTTCATTATCGCAGATATGGGGATGACTGGATAGTGAGTACACACAAATACACGTTTAACTGGCTTGATAAGAAAACACCATAGATTTCGTTTTTTTTTTTTTTTTTTTTTTAAAGCTAATTATAATTACAGGGTCATTGACAAATAAGGTTGTAATGAGAAATCTTTTAAAAATCTAGTTTAAATCTAGATTAGTTAAAAAATATTAATATTTAAAATAAAAATGATTCACTGCTGTTTTTAAGAAATAATCATTATAAAAGTTTGTATTATTATTATTATTATTATTATTATTATTTATTTATTTATTTTTAATTTTTTTTACAAGATTTGCAGTTTTTAATGAGGCTTTTAAATTTTGTTTACTGTTGGAGACAGTTACACCACTTATTTTTTTTATTTTTTACTTTAAGCCCCAGAAAATAATCAAAATGACTTTGAATTAAGTAATTAAAAACTTGTTCATCATACTGGAGTTGTATTCATGTAATTGATTTGTGTGAAATGTTATTTAATGTCATTTTGAATAACTCAATATCTGGACAAAAACATAAGCATCATGTCATCGACCCAATTACAAACTATCCCTACCCCTTCAAGAAAACTTTTTACAATAAAAGAACCATTTTTACCTTTACTGATGTAACCAAAGGGAGGTTTTGTCAGATTTAGCTAATAGATATGTTAGCTTTGGTATATTTAGCTATATTTAAGTATAGCTAAGTAACCCTGCCACACACTAAAACAAACCACTTAACAAAACAGTATGTTTTTCTGATAGGATTCCTTGTGGATATCCGGCAATATCTGTGTAAAAGCAGCTTTGTTTCATTGTGTATCACATGTATGTACTATCACATAGCACAATCTGCCATTGTAAGGAAACGGCAATATAACCTCAAACTAGTCACAAGATTCCCACTGAAGATAAAGTCTCCACATGAAAGAGTATTGCTGTTGTTCTGATACTGGAGATAGATCAGCTGTAATGATTTGGATATTTATGTTGGTACATGCTGAGTGCATGTTTGTGTGTATATTCATGCAAGTGTCAATGTTACCAATGAATGCATCTTATGCTGGCAGCATAAGTGCATGGGTGTTTATGTTAGTGAAAGCATGTAATTTTTCTCTTTCTTTTTTACTGGGATAGGTGGTGGACAACATCAATGCCTCTAAGTATATGATTGAAAGGGAGTCACTGTTGCCGGGGTATCCATACCAAGCCAGAGTGAGGGCACGGGCTGCTGTTGGACTCTGGAGTGACTGGAGCCCCCCAGTGTCCTGGAGGACACACAATGGTAATAAGAACCCAGTCCATAACAAACTGATCATATAAAACTTTAATTAACAGTTTGAAAGAGTGAAGTTCAGGTTAGTGATGTTTTATGATCTCTTACTTTTAGATGGTGTCTTTAACCTGCAGTGTGTGATAGAGGGAGAAACCACTGTGACGTGCTCCTGGCAGATGAAAACCGAACTTTCTCACTTTATCTCTTATCATCTCTGTGGTCATGACAATGACAGCAGCCTGTGAGTAACATTCAAAGAATGGCCCACATTGCATCACATATGATTGATTTAAAGTGTGGTGTCATATCCTGCGCACTGACAACCCTGACTCATAATGCTTTCTCTGTCCTTCAGAGCCTTTGAATGTTGTAAAAACCCTCTGCTGAAGTCCAGTGGCCCTGAGCTGTCAGAGTTTACCTGTTCTGTGAAGACCTCTGACCCTTCCCTGTTAACCGTGGAGCTGAGGCCAGTGTACTACAGTAGGGCATTTAATATGGCAAAACATAGTAAGTCTTTTAAAGGGTGGTTCAAGTAGCTATCTGTTTGCATTCCCATTCATCGCAATGGCAGTTTAAAGAAATAGTTCACCTAAAAATGAAAAGTCTCTCATCACTTACTCACCCTCAAGACATCCCAGATGTGTTCTTTCTTCTGCAGAAAACAAATGAAGATTTTTAGAAGAATATCTCAGCTTAGTAGGTCCATACAATGCAAGTGAATGGTGGCCAAAATTTTAAAGCTCCAAAAAGCACATAAAGGGAGCATAAAAGTAATCCATATGACTCCAGTGGTTAAATCAATTTCTTCAGAAGCGATATGATAGGTGTTGGTGAGAAAAAGATCAATATTCTAGTCCTTTTTAACTATAAATCTCCACTTTCGCCAGCCCAATTAAGTGCTCTTGGGGGGTGGGGGGGGGATTCACATTTTTGGTGCATATCGCCACCTAGTGGGCAGGAAGGAGAATTTATAGTAACAAAGGACTTAACTTTTGATCTATTTCTCACCCACACCTATCATATCGCTTCTGAAGGCATGGATTAAACCACTGGAGTCATATTGATTACTTTTATTTAAACTTTGGAGCTTCAAAGTTTTGGACCCTGTTGACTTGCATTGTATGGACCTACAGAGCTGAGATATTCTTCTAAAAATCTTAATTTGCATTCCACAGAAGAAAGAAAGTCATACACATCTGAGAAGGCATGAGGGTGAGTAAATTATGAGAGAACTTTCATTTTTGGGTGAACTTTTCTTTTAAGTCCATTTAACGCTTTTAAGAGGCCTTCAAAAAACGAGGAACTGGTCAAATTATCTATTAAAATATAATGAATGTGTCGTGTTTTATTTGTTGCTTGCAAAATTATTCTTCATTATAATACCATCAGTGGAAAAAAAGCTGCTTTTAGGGCCAAGATGGTGTAGTTGCAGGGGCTAACTGTACCATATTAACTAGCTAAACAAGAGATCTTTTATAACCACCTCCGCATTTTTACCATTAGAGAGAGAGAGCGTAACGGTCAACTAGCATGTTACGACAGTGAATCCCCGTTTGCGGATACTATACAAATGAATGGGGAGAGCCGTAAACTGACATCTACCTGTCGCAAAATTGTGTGTCTTTTCTTATTAATCAGCAATTTTATCATAGTAAACTTCACACATAGTTCATTCCAGTAGGACTGTTTAGTGTAAAACATGTTGAATATTAGCAGACAGGTGGTCAATTCATTAAGTGATGAGCTGTTTCCTCACAAAATCAGTTTATTCAGCACACTCAAGCATCTCCTTCATAGACATCCATTAAAAAAAGGCCTCTTGTCTCCTCGCCAGTGTACCGTCCATAAAATAACAATGTGACAATGTTATGCATTTTGTTGCTAAACTTGTAGGCTTAACTTGAATGAAGGGCTCTGGCCAAACTTCAAACCCCATGGTTGTTAGTGGAGTCTGAAGCTCTATTATGCTAGTGTCAGTGCTGCCATCTGGTGTTTAGGAGGAACATTACAGGCTCAGTGTGTACCTGAAATATAAAAAGTGACTTTGAGGATGTCTTAGATCTCATAATAAAACCGAAACCTACCAACAATTGAGCACCACTGACATATACTTTAGAAAGATGGACGGTATAAAGGTTGTTGTGTTGAAAGCATAAAGGCACGGACAGTTTTGATAAGTTGATGGTTAAATGAGCTGTCGGGATAAAAACTATAGTCTCTAAACAGGACCTGTAACAGCATATTCATGTGCTCCTCCAGTTCAACTTCCGCAACTCGACCCGGTCAATGTGGAGGCAGATGGTGTTGT
This sequence comes from Myxocyprinus asiaticus, assembly GCF_019703515.2. NCBI lineage: Eukaryota > Metazoa > Chordata > Actinopteri > Cypriniformes > Catostomidae > Myxocyprinus > Myxocyprinus asiaticus. The sequence continues at coordinate 41,248,777 of NC_059356.1, read as the reverse complement.
CAACATAACCTGGTCTTTACCAGAAGTCTCTGAACTTCTTGACTTCCAAATCCAGCTACAAATCTGTACCAAAAAGGTGTTAACTTTCTTTCAGTCTTAATTTATGTTGCAAATTTGCACATACTAAAACGTTAAACTGTTTAGTTGTTGCTGTGATTTATAAAAGGTGTTATTTCTCTCTCTTTTTGTAGAGCTCAGTGCTCTATAACATTACTCAGGGGCAGAGCAGGTTTGAGATTCTCTCTAGCTCTCTACAACATTCAATACAGTACCAGGCCTACATTAGATTGCAGCATATACCTGATCCTGATGGTCTTTTCGTAGTTTGGCCATCAGAATGGTCCCAGCCAACGCCATTTACCATCTATCGAGGTAACACCTTTGATTTCAGACATGGTCTTCTGATCATACAGGCCTATTTCAGTCTTGAAATGTGATATATTCCTTTCTTAAAGCTGAAGTGTGTCATTTCTATGCCACTAGCATCACCAAAAGGAATTGCAAAAAAGAACATGACAAATGGCTTATAGTATATATGGTCTTATTTATCATCCTTAAATCATAGAGAAAGTAAATGATTAATATTTACATATAGGGTGAATTCAAGTAAATTTGATCATTTTATGACATGAAAAAGTGGTTGAATGTGTCCAGTGTGAATTCATTGAATCTTAACTGATATCATTTTTGCTGTTAATAAATATTTAATAGTAAGTCAATGCAAAATGAACACTTAAAGGTGCACTCAGTTTTGTTTTTTTTGATTTTTTTTTTTTTTTTTTTTTGTTAAAAGTTTTACTCCTAAAGAAATTAACTCTAATTTTGAAACATGTGTATAAAATGATGAGCACCCACATGAGATGAAGACTCCAGTCATATCAGTAACCTTTTAAAAGCTGTTTCATTGTACATGGAGAGGGTCCCTTCATGGGGGCTACCATGTTAGGAACACATACACGTACCTTGACAAAGGCTTGTTGCCGAAACGTTGGTAATAAAATAAACTTGTAAGAGAGTGTGCAGTTATATATTTTTCTTTTGAATGTTTTTGTCCTCATTTGCACCTCCAAACTTAAGGTATGCGTTTGCTCAAGTGTCTTTCTAAAGGATCACATGACCAGCAAAAAATACTACTCGCTTATTCTCTGTAACCACCCTGTTATTGGACACTTTCATTCAGGAATTAAATTAATCACAGCTGACTGTGAATAGTTAATTTCTACAATGGCATTGGTACCTGAAAAATACTGATTTTGAATCATGCTGCATCCACGCCACTGGGTGTCACCGTAAGTCCAAAATGACACAAACAAAAAGTTACTGAGTGCACTTTTAAAAAAAACTCTCTTTGTTTGCATGTGTATGCGTGTACAGCTTCATGGCCCATCAGCAATACAATCTACATGTTGGCTAGTGTGTTTGTGGCTGTGCTCTTCATCATCTTGTATAACATCCTTCCAGCCTGTCACAGGTGAAAAACCTTGTCATTCATCATGTGTAGTTGTTTTTGTTAGTGTGTTTATTTCTTCATGGGTGTGTTTTTCTCTCAACAGAAGGACAGAGTTATGGAAGGGATCGATTCCCTCGCCCATAAATAGCAGAGTAATTGAGGGAATGATCAAGGTGAGTGTCTTTACTGACTGAGCTTGGAAAAACATGAACATTTTTGTTTGTATTCCAACCTGTGTTTTAGTTTTGTTATAGATTTTTAATTACTTTGTGTTAATTATTTTATTTCAGTAGTTTGAAATCATAGTTTTATCTAGTTTTTTGGTTAGCTTTAGGACGGTTGTTTGTCCGTCAATGCAGTCTGTATAGACTAGGGATAGACCAATGCCACTTTTTCTCTTCTGATCTGATTCCGATACCTGAAATCTCAATATCAGCCGATACCGATCCCGATCCGATACCGGTGTTGCTGTTTTTTCATAATCAGTTTAGAATAACTATACCTCACTCTGTGATACTAATTGGTGTACTCTTTTATAAGTTGTCCACTTTTCATTCTCACAGTTATTTGTAAACAAATAATTATGATAATAATAATAAATTATTCATTTTAGAATACAAAAGAAATATATTTCAGTCGTGCACCTTTAACTTTAACACCCTCTGGTTTTTATTTTGACAGTCAGAACACTCCAGTAAGTCCTGTAATTGTCTAAATGTGGGCTAGTTCACAGTAGTTTAATTCACTTCTTAATCAAAATCTGGCGAAATGCTCCATCAGTGCCATTCACAATGCATGTTATAATTGAACTGAACTATTGAGCAACTATGTCTGAAATTTTGTTTGTGTGTGGCACTCACATTTTGCGCACCACTATGAGGGCCACGAGCACATCGAAATCATGCGCATGCTATGTGTGTCAACAGAGCTGCGGCATTCACTAATGCGCCGCACATGCAAACTGTACATTTACTTATTAAACAGCCTTTTGCGATTCACAGAGCTATCGCATGTTTTAAAGTGGCTTAGTCATATGGACTACATTAATGGTGCCTTTTTTTATGCTATATTTGGAGCTTGACAGTAACAAACATAACTAACACACAGTATCGGATTTGGATCGGGCTCGTCGGGACGATACATGGTCTGTCTAAAAACGTCAGTATCGGAGCCGATACCGATCCAGGTATTGGAAAGGTGCATCCCTAGAATAGACAATTTTTGGTCAAGATATCCACTGAGGATTTCACTAACACACAAAACCCTGTAGAGGTGTTACTGAACTGCAAAATTCCTCTTTCTCTCTTTTTCAGAAGTCTTCCACTGGAAGGCCGGATCTTCAGAGTGAGAAAGAGAAAACTTCAACATGTGTCCTCCTGGCTACAGACGATATCAGCATCTGTAAAAGCAGGTTAGCTCTCACATAAAAATGAACACACCCGTTTACATCATTTTTACTATCCTTTTCTGTGTAAAGATAGATCCAATTTTTCAACTTTGTTGCCATGATGGCGTAACGCATATCTTGACGTAACTTTACAGCTAAAATAATATACAAGTTTTAACAGAAGAACTAATGTAAGTGCTTTTATAAAATTATAAAAAATGATAAGCTTCACATTTCTGCCTTTAAACCCTTTTAATATTGGCCCCCATTCACTTCCATTGTAAGTACCACACTGTAAAGTCGATTTTTGCTTTTTTTTTAAAGAATAGGAGGGATGAGTTGAAATGATTTTTTGTAGTAATCAACATTTTGCCACAAATGCTGTCGATTGAGCTTAACTTGTAACATAACTTGTATTTCCTTAAAGGAATAGTTCACCCAAAAATTTTACTCTTATGCCATCCCAGATATGTATGACTTTCTTTCATCTGCTGAACTCCAATAAAGACTTTCAGAAGAATTTCTTAGCTCTTTTGGTCAAGACAATGCAAGTAAATGAGTGAAAAAAATTATTTTAAGCTCCAAAAAGTCAGCATAAAAGAAATCCATAAGACTCCAGTGGTTAAATCAATGTCTTCAGAAGCAATATGAAAGGTGTGGGAGAGATCACTTTTACATTCTTCTCTTAGACCATCGTGAGACAGGTTAGTTTTACCCTACTGATGATGTGTTGCTGCAATAGTAATTCTGCTCAGTACCAGAGGAACCACAGGTTCAGACATTTGGTGCGAGTGCTTGGCTGAAGAGCCACTGGTGCGAAGCTACCATCTGTGGGATTATGACTGAATGCCTCTTAGTTGGCCGGATGAGTGACACCCCTCTCCCTTCACGCACTGCACGTTTGTGGAGAACCTGGTGCTAAATGACTCATAGACGACCTGATTTTGTTGTTTTTGGTGATTCACATTCTTCATGGATTTCGCCCCCTACTGGTTAGGAAGAAAAATTTAAAGCAAACAATTACTTAAATATTGATCTGTTTCTCACCCACACCTATCATATCCCTTCTGAAAATATGGATTAAAACACTGGAGTCATATGGATTACTTTTATGATGCCTTTATGTGCTTTTTGGAGCATCAACATTTTGGCACCCATTCACTTGAATTGTATGGTTTTACAGAGCAGAGATATTCTTCTAAAAATCATAATTTGTGTTCTGCAAAAGAAAGAAAGTCATACACATCTGGGATGACATGAGGGTGAGTAAATAATGACAGAATTTTCATTTTTGGGTGAACTATCCCCTTAAAAAAATATTTTCGTGACTCAAGCACCGGTTTTTCATAACCAGTGCATCCCAAATGTCCATGTTGACCAACTGTCAAAAATGTAACCAAAAAATGAGAATGATAATATTTTCCTTTTACACTTAACTTTTTTACAGTGTCTCTGAGAAGCCACTTCTATTACACAGTAAAGACATGAATTTAGACCCTACCACTGTCAAAACGCGATGGTCAGCTGAATCAAACTACTTCCACTCCTACGTGGGGGAGGGTATGTGCCAAGACAAATCAGGCATGAGCTTCACTGGGCCCTATATTCTTTGCTGTGAGGATTCTATCCCCAAGGACAAAATATCTGATGTGTTCTCTGATGGAGATGACACATGCATGCCTGGAAAGTCTGTGAATTCTGCTCCAATAAATGGAGGATATGTTATGACTCCTCCCACCAGCATGCCTGCAATTCAAGACTCCGCCCTCTCTAAGATTTCACCCCTTAACTGTTCTGATGATCCCCCTGAGTACACCCCCAGTGTAGATCATGGTAGTATGGTCCTCCCTCATCCATCTGGCTACTTCATGCTGCCAGTGGGCCACGACACTGGTATGGGCCAATCAGAGCCTAGAGAGTATGTTATGCTGGCAAACTCTGGAACATAATGATCAAATGACTGGTGGCTTGGTGCTTTTAAAAAGACTGTGTAAACTCAAAGCAACTTTTAATGAGAGGGGTCAAAAAGAGAGGACCAGGGCTTGAAGAGGACATGATATTGAGCACAATGAATGTAGTTCAAATTTTTGCTTTATATAAACTTTCACTTTAAGAGCATTGTCTAGCTATGGATAAGCGGATCACATGCTCATTCTGAAGGGGGTGAAAGTCTCATTGGATCTTAGAAATTCAGAGAGAGTTGAGTTAAAGCTATTATGCTGTTGTGCTATGACAGTCTGACCAACAGATGACAGTGTTGCGTAAAATTAATGTAAAATGGTATCTCTAACTATAGAGTGAACAATGCATTAGTTGACAATGTAAATTTCTGTTTTTGCCTCACATCCCAATGCAGAATGTGTTTTATATCCATTATGTCTTTAATTTAATTATTATCATTATTATTTTTTAATTATTATACTGAAAAAAGTAAATAAAAAGTAACAATTATACATAGAGTGCATCACAAGTATACTGTTCTTTTCCATTTTTAACCATATTTAGAAAATTATGGGAAAACTAACTCTTAAAAAAGTCTGATTCAATATTTTTTTCTATTTTGTTACAAGTAAAACAGCCTATGCTGACTGATTATTTTTTCTTCATTAATTAATGCAATTACTAAAATAATGTTGTGTAGTGTTGTGTTTATCCCTTCTACTGTGAAATGGTTTGTATTATTTCAAATGTAATTATAAAGATATGCTTGAAAATGAACCAGATGTTTAAAATGGTTCATGCATTCCTTACGTGTTCTTCAGCAGAAGTGTTTGCAAACTATCTTTACTCAAACACCAAATATTAAAGATTTTGCTACATTTTGCTGTCTTCACTATACTCTTTGTCTACACACTCTATTTTAACAGGCCTGTTTATGTGTGTTTAGCTGTATGTACTGTGTGAGCTGCATGCAGTGTCACATGTGTGTTATTTGGCAGGCTGGAGTTTTCTGAAAATGTCTGTATCACTGGTTTCACACAGAGCAGATCTGATTTACTGGCCCACCAATCTACTCCACTCTGCACCTTAAGTTGGTTTTGTGTGTGTGTGTCTATGTTTTAATTACACTAACACAATAATAAGTACAGTATTTACACCTGGTCCCTTCATGCATTTTTACAAATTGTATAGCTATCCGATCATAAAAAGATCCATTTGAGATTGATAACAATCCATTCACTACAAGAGACGCATACAAAAAGCAACTCAGCCAAGTGTAAAAGTATCTGGTTGTTTAGATGGTTTTCCACAAACATTACAGAAATGCTGGTCTTCTTTCCAAAAGCAGGTACATTCCACACAAAAAGGTTAAAGGACTATTCCGGGTTTAAGTTAAACTCAGTTGACAGCATTTGTGGCATAATGCTGATTACCACAAAAATCTATTTTGAGTTGCCCCTCCTTTTCTTTAAAAAAAGCAAAATCTGGGTAAGGCACTTTTAATGGAAGTGAATGGGGGCCAATTTTTGAACATTAAATTACTCACATTTTCAATAATATAGCCACAAGACATAAACAATATGCATGCAAACATGATTTTAGTGTGATAAAATCACTTACTATCCTTTTCTGTGTAAGGTTAAAACCAATTTTACAACTTTGTTGCCATGGCGATGTAATGCCAACTAATCCTAAAACCCTAAAATGACCGTAAAAATTACCATTTAAACAACTTTACAGCTCAAATAATACACAAGTTTTAGCAGAAGAATTCATGCAATTGCTTTTATAAAATTATAAAATTATAATCTTCACATTTCTGCCTTTAAACCCACTAAAGATTGGTCCCATTCACTTCCATTGTAAATGCCTCACTGTAACCCAAATTTTTGCCTTTTTGGAAGAAAAGGAGGGACGAGTAGAAATTAATTTTTTTGGTAATCAACATTATGCCACAAATGCTGTCGATTGAGCTTAACTTGTATTGAACCTGAAATATTCCTTAAGATACATTGTTCTAAATAGAAAGCGAGAGAAAAAACAAGAGAGATGGAGATACAGAGAGAGAGAGAGAGAGAGAGAGAGAAATGAAGAGGTGGAGTCCTTGGTGGACAACATGTCCCCTTTAACTTTGTTGTAAGTAAACAGGAAAGTCTTTAAGGCATTTGCAAGACGTTATGAGACCGTTATGCAATCATGCGTCCCTTAATACATCTTCATATAACATTATTTAGTCAAAAACAACAACCTGACATAAAAAATAATAAAAAAAAAAAATTAAAAAAAATTAAAAAAAAACTGTTTCAGACTATTTTGAGTGTATTTAATTTACAATTTGAAGAAAGCCCAAAACATGAAACAAATTCAGCTTTTTAAGATGAAAAACTTTTTAAGATGTTTAGCAGATGTTAATTAGATTATGATGCTTTTCATATGAAAATATCTAAAATAGACATCTTGGAGATGTACGTTTGCTATCTGGGAGGGTAATCTCATTTGATTCCAAAGTATTCGTGTGTACAGTAAAGTGCACTGGCATAAATTGTGGTGTATGAACAGGGTACCCCTTCAATCCTTAACTATGTGAAGGTGCAGATTTCTGACTCCCAACCCCCAAGGTGAAATTAATACATTTGATTGGTTAGATTTTTCTGTCACTCTGCCAATACAAATTAATTACAGAACCCTTCAAAATCTCCTGTTAAGTGGGATGCAGTAACGTTGAGTTACAGCACGATAATGAGTAGTTTATTGGCTGCCACAGACTGCATACACTCCATCAAACAGAAACAATGCGAAGATATTTATGGTCTACATTACATTTAAAGGGATAGTTCACCCAAAAATGAACATTTTCTCATTATTTACTCACCCTCATGATATCACAGGTGTGTATGACTTTCTTTCTTCACCAAAACAAATTTGAAGAAAATTAGAAAACTATCTTAGCTCAGTAGGTCCTTAAAATGCAAGTGAATGGAGATTTCTCTTTTGAAGGTCTAAAAATCACAGACAGTCAGCATAAATGTTATCGATACAACTCCAGCTTTTAAATTAATGTCTTCTAAATCGACAAGATCGCTTATTGTGCGAAAAAGATAAATATTTAAGTCTTTTTTTAACTGTAACTGCACGTGTGACATAATCGCATTGGCATTTGAAATACGCAAGAACCGAGGCGCTTGAGTCACAGCCGTGCGTTTGTGTGCTGATCCTGGATGTCTCAACCAGGTATGTATCATGGCAATGGTAATACACCACACGACACGAGAGACCGCTTGAACTCCACCCTCTCGTGAAGTTTACCGGAAGTGATGATTTAGAGTTAAATATTTATCTTTTTCGCACCAAAAGCAATCGTATCGCTTTAGAAGACATTAATTTAACAGCTGGAGTCGTATCAATAATGTTTATGCTGACTGTCTGTGATTTTTGGAGCTTCAAAAATTGGATCAACTTGCATTTTAAGGACCTACTGAGCTAAGATAGTTTTCTAATTTTTTTCAAATGTGTTCTGGTGAAGAAATAAAGTCATACATATCTGGGATATCATGAGGGTGAGTAAATAATGAGAACATTTTTGGGTGAACTACCCCATTAAGTTACGTTGTATACAATATATTTTAATATTTAATATTTATTTATATAATGCACATACATTGTTAATAGGGGTAAAAAGCGTTTCATAATTTGAATAACGTTTCCATCTCAGTTTATGTCACCCCTTCTCTGAAAGGTTTGAAGGGGCTAACTGCTTGCCTCTGGTTAAGTGTACACATGTGCACACTAAAACATACAATATCAACGTATTGACAGGATCAAAAACAAAAACCTATTGCGCAACTATATGCAACTGAAAATGCTGGAACATTTTTGAGGGTACCGCCGCTGATGACCGAGTTCAATTCTCAGACACAATCTCATAACAGGACTCTCATTTATCTGAGCATGAAGGAGAAAAGACATTTGTAATGGCAAAGTTGATGTCAAATGTAATAAAAATGTAAGTGATTTGCACGCTTTGCATGCCTGTGTGTGTTTCTCTCTGTCAGTAACACATTGTCATGACACCCACGTGTTCTGACATCATCAAAACAAACCTGTCCAAAACTAGCTGAGGGGACGCCACGGTGTCACTCTTTAAGGAGCGAAGATGTCAGAGGTCATGGTGATTGATACAAAAGAAGCAAAAGAGGGACATACACCCTTTAGAACAAAAAACACACACACACACACACACACACACACAAATAAAAAATAAAATACAATTATACAAAATCTCTTTTCAGTTCAATAAAGATTTGTCCTTTTTTAAAGAAATTATTGAGCATATATTTTGTACAAAGAAATGACTTTCTGAGACCTGCAGGGGCAAAGAGAAATTAAGCACAGGGCCTCCTTACATACGCTCATGCATAATCAATAAGCCAGTTGTCCCACAGTTTTCAATAAAACAAAATTTCAAGCTAATCTGTTAAACTCAATAATCCTGCCCCCTGATCTGACCTCTGGCCTCTAGTGAACCACTCATGCTAGACTGATTCTCTAGCAGTACTGATGTGAACCAGTGATTCAGGACGAAAGTCACCCACCCAAAGGAGGAAGCTTAATTCTGATATGATCTCTTTGGGTAAAAGTGTTGATTATACCAACAAACTGATAGTGAGTAGTAAGAAAACACTTGGCAAGGGTTGTTCATTACACATTTTCACTATAATGTGAGCAGTTCACCTCATTGGTGCTTCTTCAGAGTTATCCCCACATTTCCTGAAGCTTGTTGACCCCCATTCAAAGTCCTTTAGATCATAAAGGCATTCAACAAGATTATTCAAAGGTTATTTCTTAAAGTGATCAATAGGCTCCCAGCGAGCTTGACTTTTATAAACCTAAACAAAATGATTCACAAAGGTTGCAGTTTGATCTTGTTTTCTTTTCATCCAAAAAATTTGTTATAGATGCTTTGAGGCAACTTAGGAAAACCTACCAGGTAGGTATTTTCACAACTTTTCCATATCATTTTATTTTGGTTATATAAAAATTAAGGCACATTTGTAAGGTTGCCATTGTCAAGTAATTTGACAGTTCACACCAAAAGCAAAAATGCTGCGCAATGCAGCACACTAACAGCCAATCAGAATGTATTTGATTTTTTCTATACAGCTATGTGGAGCGGGATTTGCACCAGTGAGATTTCAGTGTGGCTACCCAAAACAACGCCACATGAATAGAAAACAAACGGCTTCAAAATTATTGCGGCTTGTTAGGCAAAAACTCATATTTGCATGGATGAGACTGGATTTATCGCTTGGTGTGAGGTGTAGTTTTCTGAACATTTTAAAAGTTTGTGCTACGCTGTAACCTAACTGCAACCAAAATGTTTGTGCATGCTGTGCCGATAATTTAAGTTCAAACTGAATCATGCAGGTGATCTACAGCAGAATGTGAGTTGAGCTGAAGCACACTGGGGCAACAGCTGTACAGATCCACGACGTTGAGAGTGTGTGAGAGTGTGCAGCACATACCGTCTCAGAATGTCTGGGGCAGGAGGTTGTTATTTGTGGCTCAGTGTCACACAAATATGTGCAGAGATAAACATACAGTACATACAGTCACACACACACACAAGCATCCGTAGAAGCACACACATTTTCACACATCCCAGCCACACACAAGCTTGCACACAATAGATCAGATATTTATCTATACCGGCAGCGCACACTGTCTTCCTGTTATCTTATTTAAGGCCCTACATCATGTGCTTGTGTGTCTGCAGTTGTGTGCACAAGTGTACATGTCTATGTGTATGACATCTGTACGATTAAACAGCTGAAGTTGTGTCTGACTGTATGTGTCTCTTTAGATGTCTTTCATCCATAAGAAATTGGTTTCAAACGGTGTAAACATCATTAACATCTCAAAGCACAAGCATCTCTATCTTTTTCAAAACACACTGAGGATACTTTGAAAAGTTTTGTTCAAGTTCACACCTCTAATTTAGTCTCATTCGATTTTTCATCTTGGACGTCTCTCTCTTTTCAATCTTCAGTGCTCTAGACAAATTCCATATAATGCCAGTGTTACTTCCATATGGATGATAATAAGTACTTTCATTTCATAGAAACTTTTTTCAGATACATTTAAACCTATGATCATAGTTTGCTACTTCCTTTAAACAAATCTCAAAACATATCTGCTGTTTTCATAGACACAAACTTAACATCACAATCAGAGCAAGAACTTTCGCTACAATATATTTGTGAGGACCAAATATCTGAAAATGTCCTCACTAATACCTCTGACTTGTGAGGACAGTCTTCACAAGATTCATGAACAGGCCAAATAATGTCCAAAAGGGGTATAATTGGGTGTTGAATTAAAGTGTAATTGTTATAATTAGCTTAAATCTAAGAACAATAGAAGTCTATGGGAGGTCCTCGTAAGGCCTAGAGGTGAAGACTTATTGTGAATTCAGATAAATTATTATGCTAATGTTGCATCCTGTACTTGTTTTCAACACATTTTCTTAGCACAGGCCAGCTGTTAGCATGGTTTTGGGGCTAGGTTTAGGGTGTAGTTATTATAATTAGCTTTAATTTTAGAACAATCATCTACAAAAGTCTATGGGAGGTCCTCACACGTACTGGCCCAGGTGTAAAGATTTTCAATTTTGTGTACAAAATGTGTGTGCATTTTGAGATAAATATTGCATTCTGCACTTATTTTCAAAACATTTTCTTAGCTCAGGCCAGCTGTTAGCATGACTTTGGATTTATCATTCAGAGATTAGCTAGACATCAATTCATTCAACTAAATTCACACACATTTCCAACGCCAACAGAGGAAAACACTGTCCAGATGTGGCCTTATTGCCAATGAAAAGTGCAGTGGGTTTATAGACAACCTGTGTGTGTCTGTTTGCATACATGTGTTATGCTAGCTAGCTAATGGAGGCTAAATCATGGCGAGGGAGGGAAACTCTTCTCTCTGTTAGCATACATGAGATTTATCTGCTCTTAGTGCATTAACTCTTGCAAATATGAACTCTGAGTGGCTGTATATCACTTATGTGCAGCAATGACAATAACAAACTTTCTCTTTTAGCACCTTTGCTTAAGTGTGCATGCTAAGAGGGAAATGAGTGAACAACTAGCTAAGAAAGGAATATTCATCCTCTGTCTTGTAGTGGGATCTTCAGATATGTGACCTTTTATGGTTGCCAAATATTAGTGATTGTTTTTCTATATATATATATATTTTTGGTTTTGCTTCAGTAGATGTTGGTTGAAAAGTTGTTGGTGTAATACTGAAGCACATAATATTTCAGTGATCGTTTTGCTTTGTTGGAGAAAATCCATCTTACTGTTGGAGCACTAATTATGAATGATGGATGAAATCATTGGGAATCAAGGGAGGAAATGAATTAAATAATTTATCATTGTTATGGTAACATCACTTGCCTGAATGCAACAGACCTCAGTCAGAGTAGACGAATGTAAACGAGGGCTTGAGGAACAGGAGTACAGTCTGTTCAGTATCTTGAACGTACAGTTGTGTATCTGAGGGTCGTTCAAAGAACCTGGTGAAAATTATTCACAAGCGTTTTCATTTGCATCAAAATTAAGCGTGATCATTTTTGTATCGAACAATAAATAAATGTGGTGTTTACTCTGGCAAAGCAATATTAGTCAGTCATACAGCCCAGATGTAAACTGCAGATGTTTCTCTGAGTTTTTGTTCTGGTTTTAGGGAAAAATCTCTATTTGCAGAATACATTTAGATATGGTAAAATATGTTATATTTAGCTTATTTGGCACTAATTGCCATTTTTTGGTTTTGCATATTACCTCAGAATAAATGTACATAACATTTAAAATCCTTTTCCAGAGTCAGCTACTGTTTTTTAAAGGATTCTCAGTATTTTAATGGCATTAATCCAGTTTAATCCAGGATTAAGTTTAATCCCCATCCAGAAATTCATGCATCAAAATGTCAAATTGTCTAAAGCACATCTGAACATCTTCAAGTCTGAGGTCATGACTTATAGTACCAACTCTGAGTTCATCCACTTCACTGACTCTCACTGTCTCTCTACTCCCAGAGGAATGCAGCGAGCGCATAATTAACAACATTAATTCAGCACATAAATTCCTGTTATCAAGGAAGCAAGTCAGATATGAAATGAAGGAGTGTGTCTTATCTGTCCGGGTGGGCTGCAGCAAAGCAGGACACCCTCACAACCGTTCATATGCAGACCAGACAAAAACAAACTGCATGATGGGTCATTTTTTGCAATGCATATTTGCTAGTCAAGCTCAATGTACTGTTATGAACATTAATTGGTTGTTTATCCCAGCTAGATGTCAGGGGTCCAAAGAAAAAATCAGTCTTATTACTCTTAAAACAGATCTTTAAGGATAGATACCACAGTTTGGTTCAAGAAAACTCAACTAGAGACTGTAAATCTGTCAGTGCCCTTGACAAAAAGCCTCTTGGCCGATTTTCGCTCAACTAACAGGGGAATTTTAATCAGGATCCTTTAGTGCAGGAACATATTTGTCACCTTCCCAAAAAACTAAATAAACAACATGACTCCCCAGAGTAACAACGCAATAAACTTTCCTACTGAAGACCTCTGACTGCCAGTGGAACTTCATTTGGTGATAGAGAATAAATATTCTAGACACAGGAGTCTCAAATACTTCTGGGACATCCCATTTCAGCATTTACAGGGACCATGGAATTCTACCAGGCTGGGTTGAGTTTTGCGAAATGGCTTGTTTAGAATGTTTTTTAAGGATAGTTTGTGTAAAAATGCATAAACTTGAATTAACTTACACGTGAGGATGTGTAAATAAAAAACAGAAATTTCGTTTTAGGGTGAACTATCCCTTTAAAATGTGCTGAACTGGAATCAGAACCCACTGTCAAATCGGCAGTAAAGAGAACATCACTTACACCTTGATGGTTAGTGTTTTATTCCATGTATAAAAAAAGTGTGCAAAATCTGCACCATCTGCAAAGTTTAGTAAAGATTCAACACAGACATTGAGCTGTACATGAACAAACTACAGAAATCCACATTTTGGTTTTTTGGTGAGTGTTTTGTAAGACTATGATATAACACTGGGTCTGCTATGAACAGAATAGAAGATTTACACAGAATAAATAATATTAATGATAAAACTCTTACTGTTTTGGGTTATAATGTAGCACCTTTACACTCTTAGAGGTATGAAAAATTAATCGAGATAGAAACAGAGTCCCTTTCTTTATCCTGTGTGAATTTCCAGTGTTAAGAATCGCTTAAATAAAAATAATTTTAAAAAAATTCAACAAACAATTTATAGCAAAGGTAGTTTGTGGTTTTGGCTGGTAATGTATTCAAATAAATTTTTTGTTGATCAAGTCGTTCAAGCTTTCTCTCTGTCTGTCTTTTTTAGGTAAAAGCACATAATTTGAATAAATATGCATTAAAATATTTTTATAGATTTGTCACATTTGACACATACTGTATCATCTCTGATGATAATACCAGATCAGATCTGCTTAAAAAATAGGCTTCATTTATCAGATGCTTCTTGATATCACCATCAAACGTAGGTGCTTTTTTTTTTCTATTCAAGCCTCAATTATTATTGGTTCCAAAATAACTTGAAAATGTCAACCGCTTTCATCTGGAGTGTCTAAAAATTAAAAGTGAGGAATAGCACAGGTGAAAGATAGTGGTTACGGGAGATATGTTGGTTATGGGTTTTGTCAGGCCATTCTCTTCCATATTTTACCCAAAGAGGAACATGCTCTGGTGTACTGCAGTTACACAGTATTATATTTTTAATTCCAAAGTTCTTCTACAATGTTCTCAAACTCAGGCATTCCTTGCTTCCAATGTTCTGAACTTGCTGATTTACATGGTCCATAAGTCCCAGGTTTGGTCTCATTTTTCAGCTTGAGAGTCCATTCTAAAGAAGCCAACTGGAGCATTGAGAAAGAATCTTCACTCAGGGGTGGGGCCAGAAGGGTGGCACAGGGTGTCAGCTGCCACCCTAAAAATGAGCTTTGCCACCCCACCCCAACTCAGACCCCGCTCGTGTCCTGGAGACAGTGTGCAATGGCTTAACCCGTCCGTGTTGCGCATGGTCCATAATAATGTTCCACCCTTGTCACAGCATCCCCCCCCCCATCCCCTGCTCAGATGGAATCCTCTGCAAGATGACACTGCACAACCCCCCCCCTTACTGGATGCCACCCCTTACTCGACTCTTGCCACTCCTGGCAAAAAATCCTGGACACGCCCCTGTCTTCACTTGATGAAAATGTGAAGAACCTGCAGGTATGATCCAATTTAGTGAGAACAGCAGACTTTTTTTTAACAGCATACTTTCTCGTGACTTTATTTCTTTCGTGGAACACAAAAGATGTTAGGCAGAAGGTTAGGGAGGCACATATCTGAAAATCTGTCTGCAAACGAGAGAAAGAAACAGACAAACATAGTCATTGGAATTACATGAAACGTGAAGTGGGGCTTTGGTACTGTTAAACAGTCATTTTCAGAGGCAGACTTTTGATTGTACTGAAGTTCTTCAAGTTCCTATTGTCTCAGGAGCTCACCTGTGTGTTTTTGTGCTACATGAGCAGTGCTCTCATGGCGGATTTGCTGATGCGGTTGCGTTGTTTTCTCCTCCGTTTCGGGGGATGAGGAGGTGGTTTGGGAGGTGTGCGAGGAGGGGAACGATGCGGAGGGGGAAATGTGGTTCCTGTTTACAACAAAGAGAGGGATTGAAAACTAGGACATTTTTATAATATGTTATATACTACTCACACACAATCCTCAAACAGATATAAAATTAGAATCTTAGGTGGCTATGCTGAGATGAGCAGTAATGCCTTAGGTGGTTATTTGTCAGTGTGTATGCATTTATGTGGTAATATCAGTGACACTTTGCATCAATTATGATGAAGTCAACTGAGATACTCGTAGGCAATTAGCTCACAAGAGAATCAAACCAAAAATCAAACGTTAGTACATAGAGGTGTAATGATCCATCGATCTGGATCGATGCACTGATCAATTAACCAACGATGCAATGTCATCGATACAACCAAGGATGGATTAAGACCTGAGAGGCCCATGGGCCGGTACACCGTGGAGGCCCCCCATGACGTGATTACGTTCACCTTTATGCGCTACAGGATGCTTATCAGATTTGGTTGGATTTTTCAAATAGATGGAAGAAAAGTTTGTAGCAATGTCTTACATGACCAATTATATGTACTTTTTAATTATGAACCGATTCAAAATCATGTGTTATTATTAGGGATGTGCATGGTTTTCAAATATCAAAATCACTATTCGACGGTCCGACGGTACCCGACAAATTTACAGATTTTGGGCCAGGCTCGGGTCAGTTTTTCAAGTAGGCTATAGGGTGAGTTACGGGCTGTTCACACATGCGTCTGCACTGTTTTTGAATTGTTTTTCTATGTAAACACGCACTGGACAGACATCTTCGATCATTGCGCTGCTCCACAACTCAGGACCGTGGCATTTTTTAGACTGCATTAAGTTTAAAAGAACTTTAATATTTATAAACGCATCTCAAGACACCTGTGTTCTGTTTCACCATTTGTTGCGCTGCATTAAGCTTTTTCAGCGCTGGTGTCACAAATCGACATTCTGATGAAGTTCAGGTTGCAAATTGGACTTAATGTGACTGTTCCACATGATTCCAGATTGTTTTCACCTGGCAAAGTTTCAGCACTTGTTAAATGGTGAGCAACTGTTTATTTCCCCTTTTGCTCTGGTGTGCAGACAATAATTACACAAGTTAAATTCTGAATCATTTAAAAATCAAAGCATCTGGAAGAAGTCCTATAATCCGTAGCGTTCACTGCCTCATGGAACGTGAACCTGCCCGGGCAGTATTACGCATTTTCCATTGATTAATAATAGGCCTACTATGTTGCAGGCAGTGACAGAGATTATTTTTGTTCAACTTTAATGTGATTTTATCATTTGAAGATCTATGTATTGTGCTATTGCGGCTCATAGCTCTCTGTGCAATTTATTCCCTGCTAATCAGAAATTGTGTTTGACGCATCCACATGGCAATGAACGTTCTTCATTCCTGAGTCCAGAGTCCCAAAAAATACACATTAACCGTTCGTGAACTCTCGCGGTTAACCAAGTATTACAAAAGTTTACCGTGCACATATTTAGGGTATTAAGGCATATTTCACTTTATCATTAAACATTAAATGCTTGCACGACTTAAACATTTTAAAGTCATCTATATACTGCTGCACGAATTCTGTTGAATTCTGTCGCTGAATTTTAACCATCAACTTTATACACAGACAGGGTAAACTGCACCTTATCTTTGTGTTTGGAAGCGTTTTGTAAACCAGACGCTGTTGTCTGTAGTCCTTCAAATAAACGCACTGCACCTATGAGAAGCAGAATCCCTGAGTGCACACTCGAGTGTCTATGCTCGCACTGCTGTCGTCCAGCATGCATTCGGCCGAACAAATGGTATTTCACATAAGGCTGACGTTTACGTGGATTTATAATAGATATCTCAAAATAAATAAATAATTTATTTAGAGCTCGGGCCCTTTGGGTTTAGAGGCCCCTGGGCAATGGCCCAATCCGCCTGGTGGTTAATCCGTCCTTGGATACAATGTGTACAGATCGATGTATACATTTTTTAAGACGCACCTTTATTTTAACACCAGCCACATATGCACGCATTTCCGTCATACGATGCAGCAACCTTATGATATTCATCTCACTTTATAAGTGCTAAATATGCTTCTCATGTGGGACACGGATGTGCGCAGGGTGATTGAAGTTGCGCCCTGCTCTATCCGTGTGTGTGCGCGTCAAAAGGGTGGCGAGCTCCGGTTACAGGATAGCATGGAGCAGCTCACATGCGCGATTAAATCGGGCTTCCCTCAATATGGTGGCGCATGCTACACATTTGAATCATACATGAGAATTTTGGCTTTTGAAGCACTTTGGAGTAATTCAACCATGTCAAATGACTAGATGTTATGAACAGCACTGACGATGGAAAGTGGAAACGCTTGCCCTGCTGCACCAACATCAATTACAAGACTTTCCACATCTTCACATCAACACACTTACTAATATGTATCACTGTTAACTGTAACAGAATTTTTCAATACAACCGTGGAAGGATGTAGCCAAGAAAAAATACAGATAGCACATACTTTCCAGTCATGGGTGTGTAAGTATTTTGGATTGAAAGACTTGCTTGACTTTTGTAGAGATGACAAATTGTCACTGTAGTGCTTCCCTCATTCCACAAACCAATGAGCTGTCATCAAACGATTGATGATGACTTGTATGTGATTGTATGACTATTTTTTGTATTATTTATTTTTTTGCTTTATTTGTGGCTGTCCCAATGTGGATACTGGATTTGCACTTTTCAGAGATGATAAATGTAATTGACTGTATAAAATAGGCACATAATATCATAATATCGATCGCAGACCCCTGAATCTTATGTAATCAAAATCGTATTGTGGCAGACTTTGAGGTATTGGCAAACATCGGATCACTGGCTAAGAGAATCGATACAAGATTGTATTACAAGTGGGTAAAACACAGCTTACAATGTGCTCTGCAAAATTTTCCACTGCAGCTTCTATGTGGTGGAAGAGACAAAAAGGCCAGCACTGGACACTTTTTAGGGTAAAAACCCAGCATCCTGGTTCAATTATGCTGCGGATATTACAAAAAATCTGCCCAGTTTTTACATTTACATTTATAAGAAATATTCCGGGTTCAATACAAGTCAAGCTTAGTCGACAGCATTTGAGGCATAATGTTGAATACCATAAAAATAAATTTTCTTTAAAGAAAGCAAAAATCGAGGTTACAGTGAGGCACTTACAATGGAAGTCAATGGGGCCAATTTTTGGAGGGTTTAAAGGCAGAAATGTAAAGCTCATAATTTTATAAAAGCACTAAATTTTCAGTTAAAACTCATGTATTATTTGAGCTGTAAAGTTGTTTAAATCGTCATTTTTACAGTCATTTTAGGGTTTGTTGACATTACACGGTCATGGCAACAAAGTTATACAATTGTCTATAACTTTACATATAGATGTTAGTAAGTGATGTTTATGTCATGTGGCTATACTTTTGAAACAGTGAGTATTTTAACGTTCAAAAATTGGCCCCCATTCACTTTCATTAAAAGTGTCTCACTGTAACCCAGATTTGTGCTTTTTTTAAAGAAAAGGAGGGATGAGTCGAAATACATTTTTGTGGTAATCAACGTTATGCCTTAAATGCTGTCGACTGAGCTTAACTTGTATTGAACCCGGAATATTCCTTTAACAGTAGTGCGTGGATGCATTCTGTTTGTTTTATGGTTTTATAGCTGTGTATACTGTATTGTTCATGTGTATGTTATTTACCTATTCGTTGTGTGGTTGTGGTTATGTGCTCGTGTTGATGCTTGTGGTGGAGCTGCTGTAGTTTATCGTCCTGTTGTGTACTTGTTTGCTGTACTTTGAGGTGATGTTTGAGTTTTTCTTCATCTAGGAGTTTGTGCAGTAACAACAGTTCTTCCATCTCCTCCTCCTTAGCGTTTTTCTCCACTTGTGGGCTGGAACCTCTCCTCTTCTCCTCCTCTTTACTCCCTACGTCTGAAGTCTCATTACTTCTCACTCTCTTACTGTTCTCCTCGGAAGACAGAAACACATCTCCTTGATTTTGATTGGATCTTTCTGTGGCGTTTGAAGTGAGCTGATCTGTCTGTCTGGTCAGCTCTGTGGGCAGGGCTTTATTTTCATGATTCTGATTGGTCCCTGCAGCAAAGTTGGGTTCATGTCTTTGTAAATGCTCGATTTCTTCACTATTGGTGTAGCTGATTTCTTGCGTGATGTTTGAGTGATGCTTAAATGTCTTATTGGTCAGTTCCATTAAACCAGTCTTATATTCAGATGTCTGATTGGTTTTACTTTGGTTAGCATTAGTCTGTGATTCAAATGGCATATTTGATAGCTCTCTTTCGCTGACCTTTGTAATATTGAGCAGAGAAGAATTAAGCTTCTCAGTTTCTTCTCGCTCTGTATGATTCGGCAGCGGAGTCGCCTTTGTGTCATTCATGTTGCCATGATGTCTCCATCCATCCCCAGGGTAATGGAGATGACCTTTGCTCCCTCCATACTGCGTTTCATTCAGAGCCCAGCCATCACGGCCGAAATGGAGCTTGATCTCTCCAGAAGGTTGGAAGGCATCTGGTGCTCCCGACTCAGAGAGCCTCTCCTTGGGCAGCCAGCTTTGGCTCAGTAGGTCCTCCAGGCTGAGCCTCTGGTTATGTTTGAGTTCATCTCTGCGGTGGAGCTCATCTTTAGTGCGAGGTTTCCCAGAGCGATCTCGTGCTTCCTGTTTGTTTGCAGATGACTTCCTACGCTGGGGGGAACGAGGGGCTGGCTGACAGCGACACTCAACATGGTCAAGGACAGAGACAATGGCTTTATCGTAGAGTGGCCTCTTGTTCACATACTGTATCTTCATCACCTGAGGATGAAAAGGAAGAGACAGTGAAAATTGTATTTTTAAACTTAAATGAAAAAATTACAATTCTGTCATCTTTTACTCACCCCAATGTTGATCTAAACCTGTATGACTTTCATTCTAACGTTGAATATAAAAGGAGATGCTTGGCAGAATGTGTAGGGACTGACAGCTTTAGTCACCATACACTTTAATTAAATGGAAAAAGACACAATGAAAGTAAATGGTGACTGGGGCATCCCTTATTGTGTTCAATGGAAGAAAGAAAGTCATACGGGTTCAAAACATCATGAGGGTGAGTAAATGATAACAGAATTTTTGTTTTTGGGTGAACTATTCACTCATATAGCTATTTGCAGCAGAAAAGCAACCTAAAGATGGCGATTTCCAGCAACATGAACGACAACGATCTTGGGCGTGTCAAGCGACACAATGCTGAGAAAAGTCTCAAAGTTGAGAAAACTAAGTGAGTTTCATGCATTCATAATCATTCATGATATGATGCATCATGCATTGCTGAAATGTATGTGCAACACTTTCCCCTTCAGCAAGAAAACTGATTCCTTGACAAATTAGTATAACATTTTTTTTTTTATTATTATTATTTCAAGACATCTCTTATGTGATCAGATTTTCAAAAGGCATGGCCAGTTGTGAAGGCTACCAATAAAATTTTTGTCTTCTTTTCCAGTAAAGATATCTAAACATCCTTAAAACAAGATACAAAACATAAGATAAAAAGTCATGTTTTCAGAAAATCAAACCAAATTTAGCATGTATGCTGTAAATGTTGTAAGACTTAATATCTTTTGTAATTTTTCTTCTTAAAGGAATATTCCAGGTTCAATAAAAGTTAAGCACAATTGACAGTATTTGAGGCATAATGTTGATTACAACCAAAAAAAACTTTTCTTTTAAGAAAAAGCAAAAATCTCAGTGAGGCACTTACAATGGAAGTGAATTGGGCAGATCAGTAAATGTTAAAATACTTACTGTTTAAAATTATAAGCACAAGATGTAAACAATATGCATGTTAACATGATTTTATTGTGATAAAATCACTTACTAACCTTTTCTGTGTAAAGCTATATTCAATTTTACAACTTAATTGCCATGACGCCTCAAACCCTAAAACCCAAAAACGACCGTAAAAATGGCGGTCAACAATTTTACAGCTTAAATAATACACAAGTTTTAACAGAAAATCAATGTAAGTGATTTTATAAAATTATAAGCATAACATTTCTGCTTTTAAACCCTCCAAAAAATTGGCCCCACTCATTTTGCTTTTTACAGAAAAGGAGGGATGAAATTTACAGTATTTGAGGGATCGAAATACATTTTTGTGTTAACATTATGCCACAGATGCTGTCATCTGAGCTTAACTTGTATTGAACCCAGTAATATTCCTTTAAGATGTTTTTTTTTTTTTTTTTTTTTTTTTTGCAGTGTTCAACGGCCAACAATACAGCCACTCAGCGACCTCCAGTGATAAAATCACTGTATGTTTAAACGGAGCATTGCACTGGCTACAGGTGTATGTGAGCATGTGTGTGTACCTGTAGGTATCGTGTGTGTGTAAGTACAGGAACACACTGCAGGCTCTTGGTATTACAGCACCCTGAACACCTCTGCACCTCCACACACGGAGGCCACAACAGGAAATTTGAATAACTACGGTCCAACATGGAGCGGGTGACCTCGATGACCTCTGTCCTGACCTTACAGATGGCTTGCTGAGCAGGCTGAGCATCTGAAGACAAACATAGAAACACACAGGCTACACAATTACATCTGTCATGATCCACATGAGAAACATGACTGTGACGAGGAGGAGAGTGTGGCCAGGCTGTGAGGGTACACGGCCGGCGCTGAATCAGATAAAGGGGGGCCGGAGACACCAGTTCGAGAGAGAGAGAGAGAGAAAGAGAGACGCACGTGGCCGCGTTGCATATGTGTGTGTTTGTTTATGTTTGTTTTATGTTGAGTTTGATATTAAACTTTACGTTGACTGTTCAGCCGGTTCCCGCCTCCTCCTTGTCCACCTTTACCTGCTACAATGACATTTCACATATGCCCATGAAGAAACTTGCTGAGACAATAATAGGGAGTTGCAAGGTTGTTGCTTTATGGCTCAAGTCCCTCAATCAATGTAAATCAATGAGATTTTTTTCCTGCCTGTTTTAGCATCTGCCAGGCAGAAACTTGTAAGTCGGATTGATCAGAAAAGTAATAGCACTCCTCTCCTCAACAAGACGATTTGAGGCATCATTCATGTCCGTAGCAAAAACGGTGTGAGATAAGTTATGTCCCAAAGTTAAATACATGGGGTTTGGGGTTTAAAAAAAAAACTCTATTTTGATTTCTGTCTGTGCCTCGATGAACAGATGTGTTGAAAGCGTCTGTGTTTTCCTCAAATTGCTCATTCAGCATGTGTAGTAATGAACAGTCCTTGTGGGAGTTCGTCAAATTCTCTCTTCCACAATGATTATAGTATATGGAAATACAGATGCTCTGACACAGCGGTTTCATGACACCTTAGACACATTAACTCCTCTGAATGGGTGACTGACAGATAGATTTGCTGACTTTGGATCACTATTGTGATAAGTAGATAATTAATTGAAAGCTGAAGTCATCACTTACATACACTTACGCACACAGAACCATCAGTCATCTTATGGCAGCTAATGTCTTCCAAACTGCTCTGCATTGAGCTTTTGGTATGATACATAATTACAGTAATTCATGTAGTATAAAACTATTGTTACAGTTACAGTCTTTCTTTAAAAGTTGATTTAGAATTTTTTAAAGAAAACTTTTATGAAAGAACAACATCTTGACAGATGAGCAACAATAACCAAGAAATGAGAGACAAAACAATGTTAACCAGACTAACCGAGAAGACTCCGTGGCAGTCGATTGCTGGTGTCATTGTCATGGTGACCATCTGGCTCGACCTCTGGAGAGCAAAATAACATTAACTTCAGCATTTAAAGCACAACAATTATTTACAACCAACAATTATCACTATGAATGTCATAAGATTCTTAACGACACATTGTCTGATTATGTATGCAATGCAATTTAAGAGGAAGAAAGACAGGAATAGAGCATATGATCACTTAAGTACATAAACAAATGTTCATGGCATCTTGTTTTTATTTTCAAAGGATAAAAGTAAGAGTAGAAGAGCGCTGGGACGTCAAACCATGCCTAAAGCTTACTGCCTTACAAAGTTTTACTAAAGCTTTGTGCACTGAGTGATATTTTAAGAGGGCACATTTAATAAGAGACATAACTAGACAAAGTTATTAATGTGAACTTTTTAATGTAAGTCATTCTGGATAAAAGTGTCTGCTAAATGTAAATGAGGACAATATAGTAAAAGGTCAAATAGGCAATTTGAAAGAAGTGTTAAAAAAGCAAATCAGACATAATTTACTCACCCTTTTGTAGTTTCAAAGGTATATGACTTTCTTTCTCCCATGAAACACAAAAGGAGCTATTAGCAGAATGTCCAAGCTGCTCTTTGCCACAAAATTATAGTGACTGGTATAAGGCAAGATTTTCAGTGAATAATGACTTAAATTTCTGTCTGTTCCTAGCACAATGCTATCATATGGCCTCAGAAGACTCATAATATAGTGTACAAGTAGTATGGACGACTTATATTATGTCTCTTTTGAAGCATGGTCTTCATATATTTTCATTGTAAGAAAGAGAGCAGTTCTGACATTCTGCTAAACTTCCCTTTGTTGTTCCAAGGAAGAAAGAAAGTCATATGGGTTTGAGAAGACATGCGGGTGAGTACGTAATGGCAGAATTTTCATATTTGGTTGGACCATTCCTTTATTATAGATTGGCTTTTTTTAACACCTCTGTCAAAGCCACTATTTGACCAAGAGATTAAAGATCCATAATGAGATATGGATGGAATTAGGTTTGAGAGTTTGTTTGAGAACAGCAAACTCTCAAATTATGTTTTGGGTGTGTCTGAGAACAGCATGAGAACAGTATGTGAGATATTTCAAGAGAGCTGATTTACCTATGGACTCAGAGAACAGCAGAAACTGCAGATCCTGCATAGAGGACACAGATCCACCCTTCACCAACTCAACCACTGCAGCCGGGAGAGGATCGGCCTAGGAGAGAGACAGTCAGTCAGTCAAAAAAAACTAAAAAAAACTCAAATGAAGCAGAACCAGAAGGTTTTTAAAAGCCTTAAAGGAATATTCCAGATTCAAAACAAGTTAAGCTCAATCGACATCATCTGTGGAATAATAGACCTTATTCATACTAGCGCCATCTTTGATTTTTAATGGGAATGAGAATGAGGCTGTGAGGGATAGACTTACCATATCTTCAATGGCACGAACGGTAAAAGCTGTAAAAAGCTCCTAGATCACATCTGATTTTCCACAACTCATGTTGTCTTGAGTTCTTTGTCTACCGAATGCTCTTGGACAGATATTTTAGAAATTTTTTGTCCACAGTATGATCCAAAACCACTTTAAACTGCAGTACAGCCCATTGAAGGGACTGTACATCTATCCCTCACAGCCTCACTATCATTCCCTTTAAAAATCAAAGATGGCGCTAGCGTGAATAAGGTCTATACTGATTACCACAAAAATAAATTTTGACATGCCCCTTTTTTTTCTTGAAAAAAAGAAAGCACAAATCAGATGACAGTGAGGCACTTACAATGGAAGTGAATGACTGCCAATTTTTTAATGTTAAAATACTCACTTTTTCAAAAGTATAGCCACAAGATATAAACAATATGCATGTAAACATGATTTTAGTGTGATCACATCTCTTACTAACCTTTTCACTTTACACTTTTTAATGTGTAAAGTTATAGCCAAATTATAAGCATAACATTTCTGCTTTTAAACCCTCCAAAAAATTGGCCCCACTCATTTTGCTTTTTACAGAAAAGGAGGGATGAAATTTACAGTATTTGAGGGATCGAAATACATTTTTGTGTTAACATTATGCCACAGATGCTGTCATCTGAGCTTAACTTGTATTGAACCCAGTAATATTCCTTACTTCATTGCCATGACGATGTAATGTCAACAAAACCTAAAACCCTAAAATGACTGTAAAAAATGACGATTTAAACAACTTTACAGCTCAAACAATACATGAGTTTTATGAGTTTAAGAATTAATGTAAGTGTTTTTATAAAATTATAAACATCAAATTTCTGACTTTAAATCCTCCAAAAATTGGCCCCGTAAGTGCCTCACTGTAACCTTGATTTTGCCTTTTTTAAAGAAAAGGAGTGACGAGTCGAAATAAATGTTTGTGATAATCAATGGGCTACTTGCACAACTGCTTCCGCATTCTAAGTAGCGCGGCTCAGGCGTTTCCGGTTACAGCGTTCAGTGCACCTACGTGCAGAGATTTATTCATTGGAAGGCAGATTATTTCTTTTTTTTTTTTAGGGCTGTCAGTCGATTAAATAAATAAATCACATTTATGGCACTAATGTACACAGTATATATATAGATGTACAGACGTACAGGCAGACAGACAGACAGACAGACAGAGAGAGAGAGAGAGAGAGAGATAGATAGATAGATAGATAGATAGATAGATAGATAGATAGATAGATAGATAGTTTACCAACCATTGTATAAACATATTTGACCACGGAAAGCCATGACTGACTGATCAGAATCTAATATTCCAGTGTGAAAATATAAAGGCATGTGAATGTGTTGTGTGAGTGATTATGTGACAGAGGCACAGAGTGCTTTGGATGCTAGCTTGTCTCAGGGTGTCAGTGCAGGTCTTGGGGACACAATAGCCCTGTTCATACAGCGTGTCCAGACAGGGGCCACTGACCCTTGTCTTCCCGACTTCATCTGGCAGCATTTATGCAGGACACAGGATAGAGGGCAGAAAGGAAGTGGGGGATGGAGATATGGAGCAAAAGAGGAGTTAAGAGGAGAGGTGAGAATGAGGAGGAGAAATATAGAGATGGATGGATAAAGGAATCTGCCGGAAGTATGGAATTTTTCAGCAACCACCGTGATAAGGAAATCAGTCACATTCCGAGTGATTCAGAGAATTTGGCAAGGGC
Source organism: Myxocyprinus asiaticus (assembly GCF_019703515.2). NCBI lineage: Eukaryota > Metazoa > Chordata > Actinopteri > Cypriniformes > Catostomidae > Myxocyprinus > Myxocyprinus asiaticus. The sequence goes on along the minus strand of NC_059356.1, from coordinate 41,222,349 downwards.
AGTGCAAACTTAAGAATGCAAGCATTCCAAAAATTAAGAAAACATCCATGATGAACCACACCTCTTTCAATTTTTAATTTAAAATGATAGTTCACCCAAAAGAAAGTCCTGTCATCATTTACTCAGTTTATTCCAAATCTGTATGTCTTATTTTTTTTCTTCCAAGGAACACAAAAGGAGATGTTATGCAGTATAGCAGTCTCAGTCACCATTCACTTTCATTGCATCTTTTGTCAATACAATGAAAGAGAACAGTGACTGAGGGTGTCCTTCTCCCAAACATCTCCATTTGTGTTCCTTGGAAGAAAGAAAGTCACATGAGTTTCACATGAGAGTAAGCAAATGATGACAGAATTTGTATTTTTGGGTGAACTATCCCTTTAACAGAAGTCTTCTGGGCTCATACATGCATAGTGAATCACTGTGTTTTATACTCCTGGGAGCGAAACACTGGTGATCCTATTTTGTCTGAATGCATAAATCTACTGAAACATCAATTTTCTGTCTTGATTTTTTTTTTTTGCTCTTTATCTCCGTCATATTCTCAAGCACTCAGTCATCCAGTTGTGCATACTGTACACTAAAAGATTTCTGCCAATACGACAGCATGGTTTTAATTGAGATCTTACACAGTGAATCCACCAAGAGATAGACATCGATAAGCAGGTGTACATTGTTGGATGAAATGTTGTCATGGTGATTTGCTGCATAAATGAGCTCATCATGGCACAGATGTGCATACGCTGTGTTCGCTGGCATGTTGATTTGCATTCTAGCAGGAAAAAATGAAAACACAACACACATGCTTGCAGACATATGCATGCATATTGTACACACATACACATTCACACACCCAAACAATTAATAATCATTTATAAGGGAGGCACAGACACACAAACACACTAACTGTAATTGCTTTATGGCAACCTATATAATACATAGTATCAAACTTAGACAAAAGAAAAAAAAAAGCACCAGATGGCATCCACACAGACAAACTCTTTGATTTTACCCAGAGGAAACCGCTTTATTGGTCAGCAGTTGCTCTTTCATATCTCAGAACACTCAATGGAGTTCTCAGATATGATTAATTGACATATCAACTTTGTCTCAGATGTTTCTCCTAAAATTCCCCAGGAGCAATAAATATAGTCATGAGGCCATTTTTGACAACAGTTTAAGCAACAACAACAAAAAACTATAGAGCTATAAAACTAATGTGAGTAACTAACACAGCTCTCTTATAATTTAGTCTTGGAAGAATTCTGAGAATGAGAAATGTTTAAGTTCATGTTAATACCACTGACTATTGGAAAACATTGGTATCTTGGCAAATTTGAGCAGAGTTTAAGATATTAAGATCTCTTTTGAAACTCTAGACTACAAGAGTCACTTGGGATTACTAGATTCTTTTACTCAGGAGAAAAATCTGAGAAACAGATCAAAACTACATTGACAGAATGTTCAAATGGGCAAAGGCCATGTCCATACTTAGCCTTTTCGTTTTCAGTTTCTTAATGTCATTGCTTTCCAAAGTATGCGGTTATGGAGAACCTTTTTAAAATTCTGCATTTTCGGTGGAGGAAAATGGTGTTAGTGTGGATTAAAGGCTTAAACCAGAGACTGCTTAGTAGAGACGGGTCACTTTTATTAAAATGAATGGGGGAAATTGGAACACCCAGTGGTCAACAGATGTAGAAAAGAAAGTCCCACCATTTCAAACATGGCTGCGGAGTGACTGGACTTGCCTAAAAAGACTTTGCTTAAACATAGCAAAATCAATGCTTTTTCAAATGAAAACATATTAGCATGGATGTGGCCCAAGCCTATCTATCTATCTATCTGTCTGTCTGTCTGTCTGTCTGTCAGAGAAGGTTTTGCCAAGCCAACATCAAACTTTACCTATCTAGTTCAATCTAAAATCAAAATGAGCTTCACTGACACTTGCAGGTGGCCTCATCATCAATGTTGTAAATGGTCATACACACACTGATGTTTGTGTTGGAGCCAGCCATGCTGGACTGCTCCAAATATCAACAGAGATTAAAGTGCTTTCTGGTATTGTGGAGCAGTGGCGGAATGCACAGCCCATGTTGTGGAGTAATGATACAGAATTACACATCTGCTGACAATGCACACACATGAGCCCATATAATCTACTAACACATGCAAATATGCATTTGGATTGGTTTATGTAACTGCAAGAAATAATTGCAAGTATGGGTTTAATTTTTATAATATGTCAATTAAAACGTATAATCAAGAGATTATGACTTACAGTGACCCAGTGGGATGTTTCCACTCATACCACACAACATAAAGAGATGAAACATTATGTTCTTCCAAGGGGAACTCCTGAAAAGTGCATCTTAAAGTTGAGAGGGTTCATAATCACAGCTTTTAAAATGGATTTGATCTTACATTTCCCTTCCAGCAAGGAATTACATATCAAGCCTTAAAATTTCAGCACTTCCTCATTAATTCCACTTTTCATTGAATAAAATTGTTGAAAGGTGCGTGTTTTAGAGATGCCATGAGCTCTTTGTCTAGATCCATTTGTCTTATTAGCACATTCACGATGCATTCATCTAGTGCAGCTCTCTCTCTCTTGATTTCATCATTTTTACATTTTTAAAATCCATAGCCACAAAGCAAAAATGGTTCAATGGTTCCTGGAGACTTTAGGCACTAAAGCCATTTAATAGTATTACCCAAGGAGACCGAAAGAATCATATGCATAAAAGTAAAATGGCACGTGAAGATATTACAGTTAAGACTTCTGGTAGGTCATTCAAGCTGCTCAGGAAGTTTCGCTGTGGGGTGTCAATGGTCACACTGCATGACTACAGCACTAGCTATTGTGGCAGTTACATTGATGAAAGGAGCTTTGAAGTACTGGGAAGAAAATTTGCTCCTGTATACTCATACACACACGTGCATACAGTATGTGCTCACACAAATGCAAGCAAACAGTTGACTTGTTTTAAAGGAATAGGTCACCCTAAAATAAAAATGTTGTTATTATGTACTTTTCCTTATAGATACTGTATATATATATTTACAGTATATATACATATATCAAATTCCGAAAAGGACACACAAAAAACACTATAGACAGTCAATACAACTCTCTCTGCGTGCTATATTCCGAGTTTTCTGAAGCCACAATAGCTCGTTGTTTGTAACCTGCCGAAATTGAAGTCGTTTTTCACTGATAATCTTCCCATCCAAGCTCAAATCTAATTCGCGCTGTCGTTCAGATTACAAAATAGCATACCGACTCATTGCTCCAGGTTTGACGCATTGCGTTGTCCCTGACGCCAAACCCCATTGGTTCTTGCATGTTTCACAGCTGAACAAAACATGCTAGTTCAAATATGTGGAAATGTAGCCTTTTTGAAGATTCACAGGTATGGAAAAGCGCTAAAATAAGATCGTTCCACAGAATACATACAATAACAGCAAAAATAACAGGTTTAGAACAACATGAGGGTGAGTAAACGATGACAGAATTGTCGTTTTGGGGTGAACTATACCTTTAATAAGTACTCTAAGAAACTCAAAAAAAAGTTATTACCTCCGCACTGCCAAACCGCAGACACGCCGCCGCAAGCACCGCGAGAAGTAGCGGGATCCGCGAGCTCATCTTGCTGCCGTGCCGCTGCGGGACTCCGCGGGACAGCGCGCATTGAGAGAAATGCGCACGAGAAGCTCAGCACCTGGCGCTGGGGACAGCAGCGGCTCGTGAGCAAATAGCGGGTTAATTAAGCAGCAGTTCTGAGTCCCTCAGTGGCTGTGCAGGCTTGACATTCTTCTCGGTGCGCAAACATTCAAATTGCCCTCCACCGCAGAATGAGTCTCTTTTCTGAGGAGCAAGCGGCCCATTTGAAGTCCTTTGAAAGGCAGTTTGCGGATTAAAGCGAAAAGAGTTTTAAAGATCAAATTGGACTTTTTGTTTTAATCTAAAATAGGCCATTCTTCAAGAAAATCCTCCGTAACTCTTTAACTCCACATCACCGTTGATTGAGTATAAAAACAGTTAAATAGTAGGTATACTATTTATATTGCATTCACAATCTAAGATGTTCCAAGTGTAAGACACGAGAATCCCTTCGTCCAGTTCTTCACATTGGCTGCAATGAAAGCGACATTTATAAGTTATATATAACTCTGGTCGTGCAGTTTTCTTATCAATGTCCAGCACGTGCACGGCCCTGCGCGAGCTGTCTGTGCTGCGTTGATTATGGGACTGTGACTCAGAGGAGTTCCAGTGGTCTGTATGTGGACTCTTATCTTCCCCTCCCCTTAAAGGCAGGGCTGCACTAACTGGGAGAGGACGGGAGGTTGGTGAGGAGCTCAGGAGTCTTAATTATATGTCAAACTATATTATATAGAATAACAATTTGAGTGCAAATTTTAATTGAAAATTGTACATTAATTTAAAAAGGTCTTTTGGTTCTTTCCCCATTTGTTTGCGTGAGAGCATGCTCTGGATTTTGCACGTTTGTGCAAAACCTGACGATCCATGTTATACCAGCATGATTTGAGAATGTTCCAAAGAACACCTTGTGTGTGTCAATGGAGAGGAAATCTGACCTTTTGTTTAAAGTAGTTAACATGGTCAGTGTCACAGATCTGCTTATTTGATAAGGGACCTAGAAACAGTGTAGAATCTCAAAAGTTTCTTCTTCATTTTACGTCATCAAAAAAAAAAGAAAATATAAATGAAAACATTTCCCAGATTTTCAGTGTGGTGTCTTTCGGGTACTACTATTTTGTCATTGGCCTAAATATTCATATTTGGATGTACATGAACTACTGGTATGTTTGTTAATTATGTATTCATGAAATGTATTTTAAAATCCAATCAGTTTTAGCTTTATTAGAAGCTAAAATGCCCAAGAAAATTAATAATAGTATTGTGATACTTTGATTACTGATTGAGAAACAGATCAATATTTAAGTCCTTTTTTATTATAAATTCTCCTCCCTGCCCATTAGGTGGCGATATGCATGAAGAATGTGTATAGCCAAAAACAACAGAAGAAAAATGTGAAAGTGAAAGTGGAGATTGATAGTAAAAAGGATTTAAATATTCATCTGTTTCTCACTCACACATATATTTTCTGAAGATATGGATATAACTTCTGGAGTCGTATGGATTACTTTTATGCTGCCTTTTTGAGCATTTTGAGTAAGTTGAAATGTTTCATTTGCATGTAAAAAATGGGAATGTGGCTGACCTATTACCTTTGGCCAGCATTTACAGCATTTTTCGACAATATTACCCTTGGTGACAGAATCAAAAGGTGTATCTAAATACCAAAGTCCTTTAGCTGTATTTTAAATCTTAGAGTATGACCTTTTGGATTTGCACAATAGAAGTTATGAAACCAAGGGGTCAGTAGCCTAAAATGAAGGTAGCTGGAAAAGCTCTGTTGCATAACACAAGTTAATACAAAACTTAAAATGTTTTACATTTATACATTAATTAGCCTAGATGCGAATATCAGAAATGTCTTTGGCACATGGCATGAAGACATATGACAAGCTATTCTAAATCTATAAAAGTCACATTCACAGTTTGCTGTAATTTCTCATGCATGGTGTCCAAGGTGTGGAGGACTGAAATACACTTTAAAGTTATGATTTTTAAACATGAACACACAATAGAACTGACAGGAGTAATTGTTGTCTTTTTGAGATCATAGAGAAAATGAATGATTTTTATTTTATTTTATTTTTTACCAATTTTATATCAAAGACTGAGGGTGAATTTTTCCCTCATGATCTAAGAAGTGAAGTAATCCAACAACCCAAGAAATACTCAAGAAATAATCAGACAGTGGTTGCTTATGCCTATCTCATATAAAAAATAACTTTGCAATTACCAAAACCAATTCTAGTTAGCTGGACTGTTCAATGAAGAAAGTATTTAAAACTGCAATGGAGAAACTGTCCATAAACTGCCAACATGATCACACTGGAAATCGGTATGTTGCTTCCAAATGTTTAGGTGATATTGATCCCAGTCTGCCAAATTAATGACTAGCACTTTATCATGCTTTATTATTTATTTGCATCAATTCGAGTGTGAACACATTTCCCTCTAGCGCTACTGATAGCGTGTTGCGTGAACAGCCATTCGAGACATGGGTTGAAGTCCCGTGGAAACTAGGAAGTAATCGCTTTCACCTAAACAATGGTAAGCATGATTCGAAGGATGCATTTTCACGATAAAAGTACACATTTACTGCACTGATGGCTAGGTTTAGGATTGAAGTTAGGGTTGGGGGAAGAGTTAATAAAATACAACTTGCTTTTTGTACCACTTTGTGGACATTTCACCTGGAAACTGGAGCTCACACATACCCATACAGTATGTTCAATAACACTTCCAGTTTCAGCCACTGGGGGCAGTGATATGCATTCCGGTAAGCACAGACCAATTTCAGGAGCAGAACTTTCGACCTACTGTTGCTGAATTCACAGTGAGATCAGTCTGAAACTGCAGCAGAATTTTAATACCTTCATAAACCAAAATGGCATTTTCATCAACTGCACCACTGTTACTAGCGGATTGCATACTTTTGCACTTCAGGCCCGTCAATAAACCACCATATACTGTAGCTTTTACATGCTTATGAAGAGCCCAGTCCACAATAAAAATGTGTGGGCAGCTGCCAATGGCCACAAACAAAAGAGCACTGTGGTTAGATAGCATGATGTGCACTGTCTGCTACAGCCACAGACGCGCATATGTGTGTGCAGATATGATCTGTCTTATTAGGAAAAGGACAAGTCAAGAGGTCAAGTGTGATCAAGGCTAGCAGGACAACACTCTAATCCAATTTCTCATTTATCTCTCTTGCTCTGTCACTCACTCTTTTTGTCTGGTTCTATTCTGTTCTTTTCATTTTCACTGAGCTGTGTAATGTTCATCTTTATATTCTCTATTCATCTCATGCTGTAACTCCCACACTCCCTCTTTCTGCTTCCATTTCTTTGTCTCCCACTTCCTCTCTCCTTCTACTTCTCCACCTCCTCACTGCCCCCTCTTTCATCCTTCCATCCTTTTGATATTGCTCTATTCCTCAGTTTCTTTCATCTGCAATATGTGCTCATTTGTTCATGTCTGTTCATGATTATGTACATCTCCTTCTGTCTTTCTGTATATGATGAGCTTTAAGGTAGCATTTCTCCATCAGAAATGTAGCTTTGTAGCTTTGGGAACTACATCAAACTATACCAACGCTGAAAATCTGGCAAACAGCAATTGTTACCTCAAGGATCAATTTCTATTTGATCTAACCCATAAAATTACTTTAATTTGAGTAACTTAATTTGTCAGGTTGATTTGGTCAGATTACATGAACATGAGGTGCATTTTAGGTCACCTGTCAAAACATTTTTGTAGCACTTTCTATGAAGCCCATATTTATAATGCATTGTAAAGACATTGTAAATGCATGAAAATGCATATGTAATGTCTCATAATGCACCATATAATATGTTACAACTTCTCATAATCAATTGTTACCACAATTATAATACTTTATTATATTTACGTTTGCATTATAACATGACCAACATCAAACTGTTCTGCAGAAGTTATAATATATTATACATAGTTGTGTTATATGTATATTAGATATATTTTAAGAAAAATGACAAAAGCAATGTCTTCTTAAGATATTTTTAAGAGATAAAAGGTATTAAAAGTCATGCTTGTAAAATACTTTTAATATTTTAATATATTTTCAAGCTTTATTATATATTTTCATTAGGCCTCCGGCCTTTGTACTTAAATTACACCATGATGCGCAGAATTACATGGGAAGTTTCTTCATGTCTCAAAATGAGATATTGTATACAGTGAATTTTTATATAATTTCCATTATATATATATAATGGAAATTATATATATATATATATATATATATATATATATATATATATATATATATATATATATATATATATATATATACAGTATATACATACACCAATCAGCCACAACATTAAAACCACCTGCCTTATATTAGGTATTGAGATACTATTCTTCTCACCACAATTGTACAGAGTGGTTATCTGAGTTACCGTAGACTTTGTCAGTTTGAACCAGTCTAGCCATTCTCTGCTGACCTCTCTCATCAACAAGGCATTTCTGTCCACAGAACTGCTGCTCACTGGATGTTTTTTTTTGTTGTTGTTGTTGTTTTTGGCACCTGTAACAGAAAAGGTCTCTTGCTCAAGGGAAAGGAGGTGGCAGGAACCGGATTAACAAAAACGAAGACTTTAATTAAACACAACATAAAATTGATGCACACACACACAGGTTCATGCATCTCTCTCTCTCTCTCTCTCTCCTGGCTGAATGGGCTGATTCAGCGCCGGGTGTCCATCCTTACAGCCCACCCATACCCTCCTCCTCGTCACATACCCCCAGTGCTGATTCAGGCTGGGGTACCAACCGGCCTGACTTACTCCCCAACTTCCATCCCGGAGGGGATGTGTTGCCCTTTCAGCCGTCCTTCCGCCGGCTGGTCTTCCCTGACTCCTGAGAGCCTGAGTAGGATGAGGGGAGGGAGAGGGGAGAGGGAAAGAGAGTGGAAGAGCCAGAGAGAGAGGAGAGAGAGAGGAGAGAGAAAGAAAAGAAAAAAACTCAGGTTCCCGACCACACCGCCCACCCGGTCCTCAGCCAGCTGGACCACCTCTGTCAGTGACGTCGGGCGATGGCACTGGACTCACTCAGCTGTCCCTTGGTTGCCGTCTCCTGGCAGTCAGCAGCAGGTTCCTCCACCTCCTGGCAGATGGTAGTGGCTCCTCCGCCTCCTGTCAGACAGCAGCAGCTCCTCTGCCTCCTGCCGGACGACATTGGTAGCCCAATGACAAACCACTCCAGTACCATCAGATTATATCCTGGGTGTTGCGAGGTCTCCAGGACAGCGTGGTCCTCTCCAGTCCCGGGTTTTGGTGCCAGTGTAACAGAAAAGGTCTCTTGCACAAGAGAAAGGAGGAGGTGGGAACCAGATTAACAAACACGAAGACTTTAATTAAACACAGCATAAAACTAACACACAGACACACAAACACAGGTTTGTTCATCTCTCTCTCTCTCTCTCTCTCTCTCTCTCTCTCTCCTGAACTGGCATCTCCGGCTCCTGTTTATCCCTCTCCCGACTAACTGTTCTGATTCAGTGCCGGGCACTTTATGTTAACTGTGCAATAAAGCATTATACTTTTTGAGTTGTAACTATAAATAGGCTAGGTATTAAAATGATTATAATTGTAGTTACAATCCTTTATGAGAAGTTTTAACATATTTTACGGTGTATTATAATGCTTTTATAATGCCTTTATAATGCACTCTAAATATGGGCTTCATAGAAATTGAAACCAATTTTTTTTTTGTTTTTTTTTTTGTTTTTTTTTTACAGTGTATTCACTTAGATATCTTTCACAACAATAGTATAAATCGATTTTTACCTCTCCAGAGAAAATTTGAGAGGTACTTGCGAATAGAAACCTTGTCGCCGAATGTTTGGGGTGCTATGGGTGGTTGCCAGGGCTTTGCTATGAAGTTGCTAAGGTGTTCTGAATGTTTTTAAATGTTGGGAAGTGGTTGCTAGGCTGTTCAGGGTGGTTGCTTACTAGCCCAAGTTAAAAGAGCCAGTACATAATCAGCATTTAAAACAATTGCATGGCTTTACAACTACATTTTCATCACTAAATTACACGTTTAAGAGAAAAAAAATCAAGTCAATTTTGATCAAATGCTTGGTTATTTTGCATTGTAATCAGTGTGATTTGATTTCAGTCTTGCTGTGATGTCATAACCATCTTAGTTCCTGGACAGGAAGCTGTACACGAGTAACAGCAGGGCTCAATGGACCGGATAAAGACCGGAGAGGAACACTATTGTTTTACACTACATAGAGCCAATACAGTACAAACCCAGCTGTTGGGATTCATGGGTGTGGTCACTCAGTGAAGGCATGTGAGAGTGTGGCAGATCAATAATAAACATAGTTCATCGCTCTATCCAGTCGAGTGACCACTGACCAAATATGTGCTCTGGGTGTCATAGAGTAAGCAGAGAAAGACAAAGAGATATTGAGAAATAGGAAAAGAATTCAATAAATCATAATGGTTTCTGCATGATTTAATAAGTAAGGACAAATGTCACTTCTCTACATTGGACTTTTTTGCTGTAAAGCACTTTGAATGGGCCGATTGTCATAATATCTGCTATGACAGACTGATCTCACACTAAAATCGGAAACAGTAGAATGATTTTTCTTGAGCTAAAATCAGTCTATGCTTACTGAAATGTGAAACACTGCCCCCAATGGCCAAAGAGATAAGTGTTGTTGAGCGAATGGGCAAGTGTGAGCCCCATTTTCCAGGTGTAATGTCCCTGGAGGGGCATCAAAAGCGACTTGTGAGGCGAGTTGTTTTCAGCTGTACAGGATGTTATACAGTGAAGAGGAATGCTTATTTTATAAACTGTAGCCCCAACCTAAAACCCAAACTTAAATCTAACCATCAGTGGAGGAAAAATGTAAGATTAGAGGGAAAAATGTAACCGCCAAATTGCAGTTGTCACTGATTATGCAAGTGTGATGACTTCCTGGTTTCAACACAGATCTGAACCGGGGTTTCCCACATAGCTGATGCAATGCACTTCTGCTCGCGCCACAGGGGAAGCTGAACATGGAGCTGATGCAAAAATGTCTGGTAGGAGCAGGGCCAGCCAACCCATTAGGCGACATAGGCGAGTGCCTAGGGTGGCATCGCTTCGGGGGCGCCAATATAGAAAGCCAATTTTAGCATGTGTCCAATCTGTCGAACAAAATGCGCCCTGTGTGTTCCAATAACGCCTTGCCAAGGGTGCCAAATGGGGTAGGACCGGCACTGGGTAGGAGATGCCTTTTGTTGGCGAGTTGGCATAATGAGGCCGATCCTAGTATACCAGAACTCTCAGAAACATAATGCTGACTAATCTTGTTGGCTATGATTAAGAGGCTCCAATTGGAACATTTTGATCATGTTGATGTTATTGTTGTCCTCTTCGGTGACTATATTCTGATGACAAATGTGCATCTCCTCTCAACCCAGGACAAAAGGGATTTTTCCATAGCCTAAACTGAACAGCAGACTTACTCACTACACACAGTGCATCTATGCCATTCATTAGGCATTAATGTGTTAGTCTTTCCACATCAAAAGAGAGGTGGTCTCCATGAAAAATAAACTCTCATCGCAACCTGTTCAAAGTAATTACACGTCCCTATTTAGAGGTGCTTGGCGCCACTGTTACTATCGCTCTGACCGACATTTAGGGATTTTTAAAAATATCAACTCTTTACTTGTTCTGTACAAAATTTAGGTATCTACTCGTCCTGCACCATTTGTGCTACAGATATAAGTGATGACCGGCTTATTAAGGAGATAGGTGCTATGACTTTTATAAGCAATCAGCCGAACAATGTTTATGAACAACGGATGAAAAATAAAATCCCAAAGAGTTAACATTGGAAAGTAATAAGAGTGATCTTATTTCCGGATCGGAAGAGGGTGGGCAATTTTGACTTGGGCCTGCAAGAGGCCAATCAGGAACAACTGCCTAGCCATGCCTTAGCAACCATCCAGAGCACCCTAGCAACTGTAGTAATATGACCCAGCCATATCTCTGCAACAGAACGTCATAGAGACTTGGGGATGGGCCTTTTGACTTGGGGAAGTGTACTAAGACCCTTGGAGGAACATTTTGGCAGTGAGTTTTGCTTAATGTTAAATGACAAATATAAATGCTAAAACAGATCTACAGTAAATTTTAAGCATTCATATAAATGTAATATTTCAGTGTTAAACAAAATATTGGCCACAAGAATCCCCTTTAATTGTTTCTTAGTGCAAAGTTCATGGGACTCAAATGCTGACTGGAAAATTCTTCCTATTTCCCTTCATTCCTCCGTTGTTCTCTCTCTTTCTTTCTTTCTCTTCTTCTCATAATCTTTTCCTGCATGGCAGATCCTACTCCAAACACAAACTGATGGGAAAGAAATATAAACAAACCAAACATGGCTTTAATTCTGGACTATGAACTTTAAAAGCACCACCACAAAGAAATAATATTCCATGAAATCTAGTGTTTGCATTTTTATATCTGAATTATACACAGATATTTTGTTTGCAGCTGGATGCTTTTTAAAGATGTTTTTAGGTTCAGTTGGGAGCAGCGTTTGAAAAGTGACTCACTCGTGCCATCGAAAGCTAGAGCCAAAAAACCTTTGACCCATTCCAAGTCTCTTAAAAGATCTCAAGTATTTTAGACAGCACAGTTAACATTCAGCCACAGATAAAGCTTTCTCTGTCTCGAAGAGCAAGCTCACCAAGATATGCTGTATGAAACATTATAAACTGCACCACAAGTGTGCAATTGCATTTTGAGTGTGTGCAGCAATAACTATTACTCTATAGTTTTTTTATTTTTTATTTATTATTTACTGACATTTAAATAGAGCATTTGCCTCTTTCTTTGCATGTGTGCTTATATGTGGTTGTCAGAACACAGATCGAAAAAGTTAGAGAGTTTGAGTGCGGACCATAAACAACACAAATTTGTGCAAAGTCTGATTTTAGGAAGAAACTCTGCGTATCATAAAGCTGTCACATGTACAGTTATGATTGATAGTAGCAGGTTTTTGATGTAGCTGGTGAGGGTGCAGGTGTCTCAATGGAAAGTCTGTGTGATTGGGATCTTCTGTTTGATTTCAGGCCTGTGTGTGTAAAGCTGGGAAAATCCCTCAACAACAAAACCCCTCCCTCACTGTTACTCCCACCAAGCCAGCCAAACACTGACAAAAATGCACAGCATTTTCACACACACAAGCATACCAATGCATACCAATGCAAAAGAAGCTGGATTCACAGAGCTCCTAAATAGACGATTATGTGTACTTTGTTCTGTTATAAAATGAATAGTTATATCTCTGAAATCCAATTGTATGAGCTACATCCAAAGCTGTTGTAAACTAGGCAATATACGTACACCTGTGACCGCACATCACTTACTATAGGAAGAGTTTACCCAAAAATGAAAATTCTGTCATTATTTACTCACCCTCATGTCATCCCAGATGTGTATGACTTTCTTTCTTCTGTTGAACACAAACAAATATTTTGAGAAGAATATTTCAGCTACTGTATGTAGGTCCATACAGTCAAAGTGAACGGTGGCCAGAACTTCGAAGCTCATAAAAGCACACAAAGGCAGCATAAAAGTAATCCATAGGACTACATTGGTTAAATCACGTCTTCTGAAACGATATAAGTTTGGGTGAGAAACAGATCAATATTTAAGTCCTTTTTTACTATCAATCTCCACTTTCACTTTTACATTCTTTTACAATGACTTAAATATTGATCTGTTTCACAGTCTGTAAACAGGGTATATTATTATTATAGGGTCTATTTTATTAAAGGGTATTTTCATTATAAAATCAAGATATGAAATCATCTTTTACCAACAAATTTGAATGTTTTCATAACCAAAACAAATAATTTTTGAAGAGCTAGAAGAAATGTAGTTCAAGATATTTTGTCAAGGGCACAGACAGTCGCACAGCTGTGACCTGTTTTACAATACACAAATTATTGGTGTTCTCACAAATTACTGACAGAAACATCACACTTTATGTCTGGCTTTCCACTCCACTGATGACTGAGTGAGAGGATTTGTGTCTGTGTGTGTGCTTCCATTAGTTCTGGCTATAGTTTCCCTACAGCACGTGCTCTCTGGTATGAAATGATCTGAGAGGATGGATGACAAGTTGTTTTCCTCCCTCCATCAGCAGCTCTGTCCCTTCCACGTCTCGGGTTCCATCTTTGCGAGGAATGTGGCTTTATCTCACCATGAAATGAGAAATGATTTTAGCATCATTGCATTCTCAGGCTACTGATGCAAAAGCGTTCCACTGCTTAACAGTTCCTTAACATTTCTCACACAATTTTTTTTTTTCTGTAAGTACCCTTAACCATGTACGTTTTTGCAGATGTGAATGCTTGGGCAACGCACTGCCAATAAGCAGTCCGTTTGAACATACTTAACGTACTTTCTTGCGTTACTGTGGTGTTAATAAACCTCAGTACCCCAGGGGGCGATAGAGTTACCTTCAAAAGTGTGTGCCATTAAACCGGAAGTGTTATATTCAGGTCCGCAATGACAGTAGTTAACTGGAAAGGGAAAACTCGCAATAGAAGTAGACAGTTCAAATATATGTCAGCTATAGTGGCCCTCGCGGCAGAGTTGAGAATGCAAGACGTAATTGCGTTGTATTATGAATTGCAGCCTGACACATCTTGGAACGCATCAATGCACAAATCAAGTTTGCGTAGCTAGAAGCGTCTGCATTCATGCACTTCCATGAAGTATGTTTCGGCCTTCAAAGAAACACAGTTCATAATGCTCTCTATATTAATATTCTTTCATAATACAGAAAAATTATGTATGAAAAATAGGTGATATTACACTGGAAATGGACAATTTTTTTTTTAAGTTTCTTTAAACAAGGACAAATTTTATTGTAATAATATAAACCAACCAACCAAAAAAAAAAAAAAAAAAAATAGTATTATATTAATAATATAAACAAACAAACAAATAAAGTAATCTATACTTTTAAGTTTTCGGAACAAAATTTACATTTCAGTGTTCTGAATAAACTGTGTCAAAAGCAGCCTGATCTCATTACATTACATGACCATGGCAAAATAAAAAATAAAAAACGAAATCATATGCCTTATTACACATTTCGCTGCAGTTTCCCAGTGAAACGTCCAGCGAGGGGCACCAGAAGCGAGTGAAATGGTGTCATAATTAGAAGGTAGGGGTGTGACAATTCACTCTGACAACGATTTGATTTGATTACGTTTCTCTACCTAACAATTATGATGCATCGTGGTGTATCGTGATATCTGAAATCTGAAACTAATACAGGTGCATCTCAATAAATAAGAATGTCGTGGAAAAGTTCATTTATTTCAGTAATTCAACTCGAATTGTGAAACTCATGTATTAAATAAATTCAGTGCACACAGACTGAAGTAGTTTAAGTCTTTGATTCTTTTAATTGTGATGATTTTGGCTCACATTTAACAAAAACCCACCAATTCACTATCTCAAAAAATTAGAATACATCATAAGACCAATAAAAAAAAACATTTTTAGTGAATTGTTGGCCTTCTGGAAAGTATGTTCATTTACTGTATATGTACTCAATACTTGGTAGGGGCTCCTTTTGCTTTAATTACTGCCTCAATTCAGCGTGGCATGGAGGTGATCAGTTTGTGGCACTGCTGAGGTGGTATGGAAGCCCAGGTTTCTTTGACAGTGGCCTTCAGCTCATCTGCATTTTTTGGTCTCTTGTTTCTCATTTTCCTCTTGACAATACCCCATAGATTCTCTATGGGGTTCAGGTCTGGTGAGTTTGCTGGCCAGTCAAGCACACCAACACCATGGTCATTTAACCAACTTTTGGTGCTTTTGGCAGTGTGGGCAGGTGCCAAATCCTGCTGGAAAATGAAATCAGCATCTTTAAAAAGCTGGTCAGCAGAAGGAAGCATGAAGTGCTCCAAAATTTCTTGGTAAACGGGTGCAGTGACTTTGGTTTTCAAAAAACACAATGGACCAACACCAGCAGATGACACTGCACCCCAAATCATCACAGACTGTGGAAACTTAACACTGGACTTCAAGCAACTTGGGCTATGAGCTTCTCCACCCTTCCTCCAGACTGTAGGACCTTGGTTTCCAAATGAAATACAAAACTTGCTCTCATCTGAAAAGAGGACTTTGGACCACTGGGCAACAGTCCAGTTCTTCTTCTCCTTAGCCCAGGTAAGACGCCTCTGATGTTGTCTGTGGTTCAGGAGTGGCTTAACAAGAGGAATACGACAACTGTAGCCAAATTCCTTGACATGTCTGTGTGTGGTGGCTCTTGATGCCTTGACCCCAGCCTCAGTCCATTCCTTGTGAAGTTCACCCAAATTCTTGAATCGATTTTGCTTGACAATCCTCATAAGGCTGTGGTTTTCTCGGTTGGTTGTGCATCTTTTTCTTCCACACTTTTTCCTTCCACTCAACTTTCTGTTAACATGCTTGGATACAGCACTCTGTGAACAGCCAGCTTCTTTGGCAATGAATGTTTGTGGCTTACCCTCCTTGTGAAGGGTGTCAGTGATTGTCTTCTGGACAACTGTCAGATCAGCAGTCTTCCCCATGATTGTGTAGCCTAGTGAACCAAACTGAGAGACCATTTTGAAGGCTCAGGAAACCTTTGCAGGTGTTTTGAGTTGATTAGCTGATTGGCATGTCACCATATTCTAATTTTTTTGAGATAGTGAATTGGTGGGTTTTTGTTAAATGTGAGCCAAAATCATCACAATTAAAAGAACCAAAGACTTAAACTACTTCAATCTGTGTGCATTGAATTTATTTAATACACGAGTTTCACAATTTGAGTTGAATTACTGAAATAAATGAACTTTTCCGTGACATTCTAATTTATTGAGATGCACCTGTAATTACAGATGAAATGTCATTTGCAGCCAGATATGATCCAGGTTTTAACTGAGCAGGGTCATAGGATAAAAAACTGCTATTAGTAGTATGTAAAGGCGATGTGGTAACCGTGAGTTCCCTATTCATTTTGAGATAGGGAAAGAGGCGCCAGGCGGCTAAATGGAGAGGCCTCCGCTTGTCAAGCCCGTTCATGAGAATTCAATCGCATTTTCATGCAGGACTGATTGCGGCACACACTGTGTATGATCATTTTTTTTTTTATCTTTCCGTGGCTGCCGCGTGTCATTGACCAATCACAGGTGACTGTAATCAACTGGTTAGTTCCCTTCAGAACAGTCTGAAATCGCTCCCTCGCTATTCTGCAGCATTCACTATAAAGAGAATGAAATAATGATTGAGTGTTTTCGTTCACAGCCAATGTCTGCCCACCAGGGGCAGATTGGCCATAGGGAGAACCGAGACTTTTCCCGGTGGGCCAGCTGTGAAACGAGGCCGAACGGGCGGCGATGATCCATCCATTCATCCATTAATTTTATCTTATGTAGGTTCGCAGGGCGAACTCGGCTGCCTAAACTTTCTTTATTCCAAAGTGCACTTTCTTTCCCTTTAAGCGTGCTCCACTCAGTGTCTGTTGCGCAGCAAGAAGGTTTGTGTAATATGAGATTATGACACATTGGGTATTAATATACAGTATATTGGTAATCGATTCTTACATTTCGTAATCGATGCATCTAAATTTATTTGATAGATCGATGCACCACGATGCATCAATGCATTTTTCCACCCCTAATAGACAAGGTTTTTAAAGTAAATATTAGATGGAGGTTTTAATGAGTAAAACATACCTTCTTAACCTAAATCTTTATCCTTAACCTAATCAATAGTGTCATAAAAGCAAATGAGAGTTACAAGAAACAGACATCCTTACCCTTAACCAACACCTAAACTTAACCGACAGTGTTCAAAAACAAAATGCAAAATGAAAAGCACATTTTCTAAAGCAACCATGTCAATTTGTTTCTCTTCTATGAAACTTTCATCTCATGTGTCAGCTTGTGTGCTTGGCTGGCCTCAAACCACTGACTTCCGATTTCAAATTCCAACACTCTATCAGGTGAGCTACCACAGAAGCTGATCATGGTGGAATAAGTGTGTAAATGTAGGTGAGTCTGTAATTCAAGCGTTAAAATGTCTTGTTTTTCAGATTATGAGTTATGAAAGTGTTTTGATATCATTACATAGCAGTATATAATAGTGTGAAAAATAAGTTATATAAAGTCATAATCAGCTGTTGTAGTCGTGGTTTGTGTAAAAGTGAATAAAACGCACAGTTGCTGTAGCATCTAGTGTTAATTTCACCAAGAAATTGCGACGAAATGTAGAACGTGGAACGTAAAAGTCAGTTCCCAAGTCACCCCCAAGTCTGTAATATTCTGGCTTGTGTCCTTCCTTCAATGTAAGCCTATGGGATTGTTTACACATTTTGTCTAACAGATGGAAGTCGTAAGTCCAATCACATTGAAAAGAAATCGCACACCTATCATTCATGTCTGTAGCACAAACGATGCAGGACGAGTTACGCTCTGAGGTTTACTACTTTGGGTGTGATGTTTAGAACAAATACCTAACCCTAAGAATGAGAAATAATAAAAGTAATGCTTGCCTTGGCAAGTTTGGCTATTAATAAATACATTAATTCTTTTACCAGCCAAGCTGTCTTGCAATCGTTATTTTAAGCTGTCCAGGTCTAGTTAAGGTGTATTGTAGCACGTTTCCAACCACTGTGACGTGGATAAAATCTAATACTTCGCTGACACAATAGAAAACATTTTCATACTAAATTCTGAAAACCATTGTGCATGTCCATGCCATCTCAGATGGGCTACAGTCCCTGGTTCTAACAGGTAAAATGCTGCTTCAAGCTAAACGCAATTCATTGCCAAAGGCAGCAGTTATGAGTAGTGGTCGACCGATACATTGCCAAGGCCGATAAATCGGCCGATATTCTGACTTTTTTAATTATCGGCATCAGCTGATAAATTGTATCGTTTGACCAATTTGTTTCTTGAGGGCACCGATAATCAGCTGCTTGCATGTGAAGCAACTGAGATATTTTAACTACCAGTCATGGTTCATTTTCTTGTTATGGCCATCGTGCTACTACAATTAAAGACCGGTGTGCAACACTGTGTCATTTAAACGGTCTGCATCTCAGAGCCACGGCAGACGCGTATGAGCTCATAATTTTAAAGTGCTCATCTGTTTCATTCTCCCTCTCTCTCCTCAAAAGTTCCTTGTAACTTTTAACTGTCTTGTCTAATGATAAAAATGCAAATATCAATAAAACAAATATCATATACCATCTGCAAATATGCGCATATCTTGTTTAAACAGATGAACCCTGTGGAGCGCTCATTTATCTACCTCTAAAGCACGTGTTCATTCTAATGGTCAATCCACAACAGTTCTGTCACCTTTAACTTTCTTTTCTCATGATAAAAGGCAAATATCAATGAAACTTGTATTATATACCGTTTTCAAATATGCAGATATCTTGTTTAAACGAAAATCCAGTGTTTTCTTCCCGTCGAGCGCTCATCTAACATTATGAGCTTTATGGAGGCATGTTGATGGTCTGTTTTCCTGTGTACCAGCACTTAAACCAATTAGTGTGAAATGTGTGTATGAGATTCATAAATGGTATAAAACTTATAAAACTTAATTAGAATGCATGTCTGCTTCGAGTGTGTTCTTCATCATTTCCTCTGTGTGTGTGTGTGTGTGTGTGTGTGTGTGTGTATGTGTGTAGGTAGGAGTGGGACTTCCACACTGTGTGGTATTAATATCCTCCTGCCTCCTGCCTCCATGCCTGCAGGGTTACTCCTCTGCCAGGAAACCCATGACCTCAGCACACCTCCTGAAGTGCTCGCTATATTACATTCTCATATACAGCATATTGTAGGCTACTGTACGCACATACACAATTCCCAAAGCTGCCCTACATACCTGTGTTTTCAAGCACTGGATATGCAGCTCCAAATCAGGGTAGCTGGAAGAGATAACATTTTGGAGAGCATATGATGGACAATCAAAAATATCAGATAGTTGTTGGTCAACACAAACCCCTCTACTATACTTAAAGGGATAGTTAGCCAGAAAATAAAAATTCTGACATCATTCACTTACCCTCATGTTGTTCCAAACCCATATGACTTTCTTTCTTCTGTGCAGCACAAAAGAAGATTTAAGGCAAAATTACAGCCTCAGTCACCATTCACTTTCAGTGTACATAAATAAGATATAAGATATAAGAAATACATTTGCCTAACATCTGTTTTTGTGTTCCATGGAGCGAAGAAAGTCATATGGGTTTGGAGTAACATGAGGGTGAGTAAACAATTACATATTTTTATTTTTGGGTGAACTATCACTTTAGCACTGCCAACGTCCCATAAATAAGCATGTGTATGAGAGAGACAGAGCAAGAGAGCAAGAGGTAGTGAGAGCATACTGCCAGACAAAGGCACTCACAGGTGTATACATCTCTGTTGCACTTCCTGTTATATGGACGTCATGTTCAGTCCATAATTCTGTCCTTCCTGTTAGTACAACAACTTCCTGTGATCTGGCCCATATCTGCTGTTCTTCTACTGTTCTCCATCTAATATAATATAATGGAATTTTGCGATTTATGTGTCGCTTGCAACATAGCAAAATTATGTAGAAGCAGTGGTGTGGATGTTGCGAATATATAACAGTTCAGCAGTTTCTCGGGTTAATGTAATCCTGCTTAGAGGATAGTGTAAAACGTTTGGGGCTCGCTGTCCTGGGTGAAGGGCTCAAGGCTCGACCTGAGCATGAATATACCCCCGGATTTAGATTAGTTATTAATAAATAGATAAGAGGAGAAAGGGGAGGTGGAGGGATGCCGGAAGAGGTAATGTAGAGGTAAGCTGGCTTTTTAGATACGCTTACTCTAGCGATGTGATTGGTCGGATTAAATTACCTTGCTCCTCCCGAACCTTGTTTATAAAACTCCATTTCAGTAGTTCGCAAGTTAATGTAATCCTGCTTAGAGGATAGTGTAAATCGTTTGTGGCTTGCTGTCCTGGGCGAAGGGCTCGAGGCTCGAGGCTTGACCAGAGCACAAATACCCCCAAAAGATGCCAGAAAAGGGCAGAGCGATCTGTTGTATACGAAGCCTTATATTTGAGACAAGACATAGTATTTAACGGTGACTCTTGTACCCCCCAAAAAGAGCGTGAAATGATTAAATGATTTTGAGGGAGGGGGAGGTGCTTGCTGAGCCCTGTGAAAGGTGGGCAGAGGTGCCAAAGTATGATAGAACGAGCGGGGGCCGCTAGTGGAGGCAGCCTCGCACTAGGGCCCGCTCGGGGGACAGGAAACTGGGAGGTGTAGAATAGGTAGAGATGGAGAATAAAAATAGGCGGAAGCACTGAGGAGACAGTGGCGGTTGTGGCCACATGTAAATGAGCTCTGCGAGAGCTGAAAAGCGCTGGAGGGATCATTACGTCCATACGCGGGGGCCGCTATCGACCTTAAGTCTCCCTCCAGGCTTGGTGAGTTCAACTGATGGGTCCGTGCAGCAAACGGGCGAACCCCGAGGGACGGGGCACTGCAACCGCTCGAGCAGGCGAGCCCAACCTGAGATCAAATGGGGGATCTCACTGCATTTGACCGGGAGAGTCCTCCGAGCTTCAAACAGGAGAGCCCACGATACAAATTAACGTGAATAGCTCACTCAGCGTTCTGAATGGGAGAACCGTCACTGCTGTTTGAACGGGAGAGCCCTTGATGGATTGTGCTGGAGAAGTCTGATCCGCCCGAGCTGAGGCGTGAATCCTAGCTGCTAGGGCAGATCGCCCCGAGTGTAGGAGTGAATCCTAGGAGCTCGGAATGACCTCTGCCTCTCCTCCTGACAATGGGGGGCCATCACAGCATTCGAACGGGGGAGTCCTCGCAGCTCTTCAAACGGGGGAGCCCACGATACAAATAAACGTGAGTTAGCTCGCACTGCATTCAAGTGGGAGAACCACCACTGCGATTCGAACGGGAGAATCCTTGAGTGCTTAAGTCCTGTGTTGTGGGATGGGGGGCTTCCGGACTGGCCAGGGTGGACCCCTGCTGCGTCTGAATGGTGGGGCCGGCCATTTGATAAGTCGGGGATGAAGCAAGCCTCCCCCTGACCATGATTGTGAATGTTGTGGTTAGCTGATTAGGGCTTGATGTGCTTTCCTGATATGAAGACGGTTGGTGCGGATATAGCCGAGATATGCGTCGGATGACCAGCGGCCCAGTAATCGTATTTGGTGTTCGGCAGGGCTTTGTGGGCTGCTGTGGTTGCAGTGCTGATGCAAAAGGAATGGCTTGAGTATGGTTTATCTGAGATGCCAGAATTGAGCAGGATGGATTTTAGGTGTTTTTGGAACCAGAATCGAGATACTGCTTTATTTTTGTCGTCGACGAAAAGGGGATCTAGAGGGGCTTTGGTTTGGGATCCTCTGTAATGTTGATAGTGGGCTAGCAATTGGATGGGCTTGATGGGAGTAGGAAGATTGAAAATGAAAATTGGGTGCCCTCTTTTGGTTTGGTCTGTTTTGCTTTGTTTGATGAAGTATCTGATGTGTTTTTGTCAATGTCGGATGTGGAGGTCCGAAATGGTGGGATGGGTTCTTGGGTCGAATTTTGTCGTGGTGGTGAGTTCGGAGCAACAGAGCAATGGAGGAAACCAAAGAAGGAAAGGATGAACATGCCGTCTAGTGTTTTTGAGGTGTTTAGAAAAATTTAGCCCTGATGGAGAGTGTTTAGGCAATGAGTTAGTAGATCGATAGTAAGTAGTTTTTTGGTTTTGTTGGGGTGTGAGGTGAAGGAGGATACGGAGAGGAGAGAAAAACCTGGAAATGTCAGATTGTAATTTAGGTGGAAATCGGACAGCATTTCCAAGCTGTCCGATATGCTTGTAGGGTTAGGGGGGAAATGGCTTGAAGAATGGAGTCTAGGAATTTCAGTTCTGAACGGGGAGGAACTGGGGTTGGTGTCGGGTTGGCTTATAGGGCCAAGGCTCTGGATCTCTGAAAGAAAAAACAAAAAAGAGTCGGCAATATTTTTTTTAGCCTGTAATATGTTCTGATTTAATTATGGTTAGCTGAGGTGGGATTTGGGTCAAAGTTCGCTTGTGGAGGCAGCCTCACGCAGGGAACGGTTCCGGAGTAGGAGAGGTTAAAATGGTAGAAGGGAGGGGGATAAAGTGAAGAGGGGAATGGGTCTGGAGCAGGGTTCTCCAACGGAGGCAGCTTTATGTTGGAATCCGCTTTAGTGGCCCATGGATAGGAAGGGGTAGAGGGATGGATGCTGGCAGAGAGAATAGGTTGCATGGAAAATCTAAGGCATCTGGAACATATGTGAGGCAATGTCAGGATCCGTGCTTGCATGGGCATTTGTGATATGAACGGGCTGAATCCTCGGGCGCGGGACTGCACAGCATTCAATGGGGGAGCATATGATTCGTGTGAGAATGTTTATGCTGAATTTTATTGAGCTTGCTCAAAGCTGCGAGCAGCTGGTTCCGCAGGAATGGCGTACGATGGTAGGATGAATGGAATGAATCTTCGAGCGCAGCGTATAACAGGAAGACCCCATGTTTTCACGTCAAAAGTTTACACTGCAAATAAGCAAGAACTCACTCTGCGGTATGAATGGTTTGAGCACGGCATTCGATGTGAGGGTGTATGATTTGAATTAAATTGATTGATGCGGAGATTCAGGCTTATGGTGAACTGTTTAGGGAAGACCTGAAACCGGCGATTGTTGTCAGTTGCTAGGTTGGTGATGGTTCGTTTAGTATGAGTGGCATAATATGGTTTACAGAGCCATGGAGGCTTAGAAACATGGTCTGAAAGACATGCCACGGTTGTGGCACGTGGGCAGTTGCGGCAGTTGGAGAGTGCATTTGCGCTGTTTGCCCTGTAGTGCGAATTTGTCGTATGGCCCTAAAGATGTACTAAAGCACAGATTACAGTAGTGTGGTGAATAAAATGATTTGTTTATATTGATGACTTGTAATGAATTCTACAGAAAAGCTGAAATATTGGAGTATAAAGCAAGGTTCCAAGCTGAGTCATTCAGTGCCGATTTAAACCCGTTACTTTAAACTTGGTTGGAGCGTAAAATTATGACAGATTATTGAACGCTTTTAAAATCATGCAGCAATTAAGTTGTATGGTCAAGCTTGTAAATAAAAGTTTGTAATCCAATGATTCGGGCAAAAGTAGAGAAGACTGTCTGTAAAATAAAATGATAGATTGATTTTACCTGCATGAAGCGTTTGTCCTGACGGGAGGAGAGAAAGTCATGTTATAGTGTAGAGCTGAGTGTAAGTTTGTAGCAGTGCTTGCTTCGTGTTATTGGGTTGCGTGGCGAAACAAGCTCAAATGCTGAGAGGTGAGATGAGTTTGCCTCTAACAGAGCCGAATTCGGCTCGTGTCTGTTCGGACAGAGGCTGTGTATAACTGCAGTGTGCTATAGAATGGTTAGAGCAGGGGCTGCGTGGCAGCGAGCTCACGCTAAAATGTCTGCGTTGGTTTGAAAAGGAGTTGTAACTAGAGTATTGGTCGATTGGAAGGAGTTTGCTGTTGCATGATTGCCCCTGTGTTCCAAATGGGATAAATCGTGCTCTGAACGGCACTTTGAAGGGAGAATGATCGTGATATTCATGTTCGAAGTTGACAAACAGAATCACTGAATGGATCACACCCTAAACGAGCTGCGTGGCGAGGTAATGAAGCTGACAGGAATCACCTGTGCGGGAGAACCAGATTGAAACGCTGGGGAGCATTGGAATGATGATTGAATTAAATAGTTAGTCTTTTGTTTCTCTCGCATTCAAATGAAGCTGTATAGGGCTCAGGTGGAATGAAGCCGGAGCAGTGCCCATTCACGGAGGCAGGCTTATGTGATGGACCACTCCAGGTGGAAAGTTTAGATAAGAGAACATATGAGCAGTCATAGAGAGCTGTTTGACATGTATACAGCGCCAAAGCAGCCAGTTTGCGAAAGCAGCTTCACGCAGTAGGCTACTTCGGGTGGGAAATTTAGATAGGAGAACATATGAGCAGTCATAGGGGACTGTTTCACATGTATACAGAGCTGAAGCAGCCAGGTTTCAGAAGCAGCTTCAAGCAGTAGGCCGCTCTGGGTGGGAAATTTAGATAGGAGAACATATGAGCAGTCGTAGGGGACTGTTTCACATGTATACAGAGCTGAAGCAGCCAGTCTGTGGAAGCAATTTCACGCTATAAATTGCTTCAGTGAATGTAGCATAGAAAGAATGACAGAGTAAAAATATAACACTTAACATGGTAGCAGTCAATACTGCAAAAAACAAATGAGCTGCTGTGGCAGCTTCTGTTGAATAACAAGATTGTTTGGGTGGAAAAGCTGTTCTGATGAAGGCGAATGCTTTGCAGTGAAGTTGCTTCTGATGATCCGAGTCACTGCCTGAGTCTATTCATTGGCAATGGGTGGGGCTGAATGCTGGAAGACTCAACGTCATATAGAGGTAAGCGGCTGTTTAACTACGCTTAACTCCAGCGATGTGATTGGTCGGATTAAATTACCTTGCTCCTCCCAAACCTTGTTTATAAAACTCCATTTAGTAAAGTTTAGCAAAGCTGAGGTACAGTAAGAGACTATTTCAAGTAAAATATATTTTGTCAACCTTGCTGAAAAGACCAGCATATTGTATGTTGTGTTCTGAATGCTGGTCATCATGGGATTCAAGTGTCCCTACCAAGTTTTTTTTTTTACTAGATTAACAAGAAATCTCAACCAGCTTTAGCAGATTCACTATGCTAAATGACCAGCTTCATTTTGCTCAAAAAACATGGTAGTACCATGATACATGTTCAAAAAACACATGGTCATGGGCGGCGATAAAGGCTGGGCTACCAGGGCTTAAGCAACAAATGTTTTCGCTGTAGCCCTGAATGTTTTTGCAGAGTGATTATTTGCACTAGGTGTAAATAACACCTGCCACACGGTAAGGCTATTTGCACCAATAGTCTGGTGGAAACACAAAAATTAAAGACGAACTGCAACTTCAAGTGTTGGTGTAGTGTGTAAACCCGGGTTCAATTCCCCCTTTTGTCCCACTTTTCCCCATCCTGTTTCCTGTCTCCACTCTATTTCCATTAATACCACTTATAATAATAAATAAAAATTTATATAAAAGTTGATTGTCTCGCAGTGATTTGGTCACAGAGAATGTCGGGAGTTGAGAGAAAGTTTTGATCAGGGTCAAATTAACTATGGTTTTACTATGCTAATATTATAGTAACCATGTTTTTTGACAGAAGCAATAGTTTTAATGCAATTAACCATGGAAAATAAAGAGTGGTGAATAATGAATGGCAAATTTGTGGCAAGTTTGCCAAAACTATAGATTCTTTGCGATTGCGGCTCTGTGTGAATGGTCAAAATGCATTGTCATGGTGAGATATGGGAAACTGTGTTGAGTTCTTCCATCCAGATGCAGTCAGTAAGTACTAAATATTTAGATATATAACAAAGAGTAAGGTACAGATGTGTTCAAGGAATTTGAAAACTTTAAGGGGCCATTTACACAACAACGTTGTCAACTAAAAACGGAAAACTTTTTATGCATTTTGGTTGTTCGTTTACACGACAACAGCGTTTTGGGGCTTGAAAACGCAAACTTTTGAAAACGGGTTTCAAAGTGCACATTTTTGAAAATGATGCCATTATCGTCTCTGTGTAAACATACAAAAATGCAAATTTGTGAAAACGATGAGGTCATGCTCACGCGTATTACGTGTTCAGTCTATAGGCATGCGCGCGAGTACTTCAAAACAACATGCAAGACATTCAAAACTACAATGGTGGACTACAGGACTGTGTTTGTGCTGCTCAAGATTTTGAGTTTATTGACGCTTCTCCAGCAAAGTAATTGTAGTAATAAAGCAACCTCATCGTCCGTCCAGACAAAATTGCTTGATGCTTTCGCCATCTTCATTGTTTGTATTCACTGCTCTGTGGAAGAATGCTTATGTGCACAGGCACGTAGTGTTTCTTTACAAAGTGACATCGCCAACTACTGGCCTGGCATGCATAATACAATGTTTTTAGTCGTTTTCGCGGATCCGTGTGAACGGAGATCATTTTGACAACGTTGTTGTCTGTACACGAAACTTTTCAAAAATGCAAAGGAAAAACGTTTCCATTTTTAGAACATCGTTGTCGTGTAAACATACCCTAAGTCAAGAGCCAGGATGTTTGAGTTTTTGCCAAACTTCTTTATTAAGACACAATACCATGAATCTAGCAAACTTTGGCTAAACTAGCAACTATTTTTTACTCATAAGCACCTATTTCAGACTATTTACAGTCTGCTATCTTCATCACTAACTTAAAGCATCTGACGAATCAATAAAAGGCTATAAAATTGTTAATTGTACACAATGTGCTTTAAACTACGAAAAGGCGAAAGGGACAAAAGAGTTTTTTTTTATTGTGTTTTAAAGTACATGGTGTTAAAAGCACACAATTTTGAATCTTTGAGTATATCTGAGGCTAAGACAAAAGTTAGTAGGACTTTTTAGTTTCAGTAATATTTAAAGATTTACTATATAAATTACACCTCACAGATGTAACATTTGAACTTTTTTTTATATAAGGTATAAAGTATTATATTCCAATATTTAATCAAAGGATGGCCCCATACATATCCACAGAGGTCTGGGCTAAGCCTCAAAAAATTACTGACACTAGAACTGCCCTTGCACATGATAGTACCATGATACATGCACAAGAAACATGGAAGTACCAAGGTACATGCCTTGAAAACATAGTAATAACATTGTACATGTCCAAAAACATGGTAATACCAAGGTACATGTCCAAAAACATGGTATTACAATGGCACATGCCCATAAAACATGGAGTACCATAGTGCTTTTTTTAAATGTGATCAGTCCAATAAGGGCAAAGAGAGTGGAGTTAGCTGGTGCTAAGCAGCTGGGCAGGGCTTTTTCCAAGCTTTGAGCTGGAAGGCAGGGCTCTCTCTAAGGCTTTCCAAAGTGCTGTTACTGAGTTGTCTCACACACAAACACAAAGCAAATTGTATCTTAAAACAATGCTAGATGTCTGACGGTCTCAGGGTGGGTAGACAAGCCTTGACTGGCCTAGTTTAGGACTGAGATGACCCTGAGATGGCCAGACAATAGTCTTAAATAGAGCAAAATGCTGCTACTGTTCAGTGTACAATATAATCTTCAGATATCTTAGATATCAATCAAAACTAAACTTACAGTTACAAATTGGTGCACTGTGGAAATACTCACATTGAACAGATTCTCTTTAAAACTTTAAAGCCACATGAGATTCTAGACTCGTTCATTGGAAATATTTGATTGTGAGGAGGGATTTCAACCTGACTATTCAAATTAACATTACTTTTGAGATATTTCAACTTGACTTTAATCAAGGAGAATCCATTTTAATAACTCTTTGTTGTGGTAACTTCTCAGGGTTGTATTTTAAAGTATATTTTTAGAGTTTAAAAATGTATGATTTTTTTCATTAATTTATATTTATTTCATTGATTGTTCTCTTTGCTGCTATGTTTCTCCATTCAAATTGCACTTTATTTTGGTAGTTGCAGTCCATTGTGTTACTACTCTTGATTTCATTACCTCAACAGCTATCTGTAGGCCCCCTTGAGCTACTCAAGAATGCACGTTATGTACAGTATGTTCAACCAGACCATGTGCTGGCAATGCATGGGCCAATCACTTGGTCTGCGTTCGCGTACTTGCATGAAGTGTGTTTCTGACCTAAGAATTAATCAACTGAGTTTCAGATCAACAACAAAACTGATTTTGCTTTGCATACATGATTACGGTGGTCAATATAAAAAGAAATCCTGATCCTGGATCAACACTTTTACTGAGATGTTTCACATGTTTGCACTGCTTAGATGTCCCTTCAGTAGATTATTGAGGATCTGCTTGTTTTGAGAATGAAGATATTTTGATCTAAGCATATTAGGCATTAACACAAACTGAATTTTGACAAACCTTCACTTTCCCTTCCAAACCCACTTAAGGGCACAATCCTGCTGGTGCTGGTGAGTTGAGGGTAGACCTAGGATTAAAGCTGTGTTGGAAAATGTGATACATCAAACTGGGTTCCATCTTTAAATGGAGCAGTAGATGCTTGCTATTTATTGGTTTAAATCCAATAGGTTAAAAAGAACACTCTGTGGTCTTGGGTTTCTGCCACCTGGGTTCAGATCATTTATGGTCTCTTTAAGGTGGCTTAAACCAAGAAGAAAAATTTAAACCTCTACAACCAAAGCAGGAGAACTCCATCTCCACTGTCTGAAGTCAGGAAGTTTGCCCCACACCATTATGCCTGAGCACATGCCCGTTTTGCCATCATCTTCTGCACTATCCTGTACTGAGCACAGATAAGCACAGATCTCATCTGTCTCCACAGCTCTGGCTCACTATGAAAAGAATCAATCAGAATCTCTCAGGGTTCGAATGCAGATAGTGCTGAATGTTCTCATTGGAACCAACTGAAACAGGCTTGATCCCTCTATCATTCTCTCTGTTCGCTCTGCTCCTTTTCCCA
Organism: Myxocyprinus asiaticus; assembly: GCF_019703515.2. Classification (NCBI taxonomy): domain Eukaryota; kingdom Metazoa; phylum Chordata; class Actinopteri; order Cypriniformes; family Catostomidae; genus Myxocyprinus; species Myxocyprinus asiaticus. The sequence goes on along the minus strand of NC_059356.1, from coordinate 41,193,089 downwards.
CTTGTCATCCAACAATAACATAACATGCTGGCTTCCTGTGTGTTGGGGGAACAATAGGAGGATAACTTTGATGGCGTGTGCGAATTTGCTGTAGGAGTGATTTTATCTCGGCCTGTAATCTCCTACAGCACATTGAGAGGCCTCTATGTTCCTGAAACAAGCAACATATTAATTTTTCAGATTATTTTCTGAATGAAGTACTGTAAAGCTTCACTTCAGAAAAAAACAGCATAAACCACACTAAGCTGGTATCCTGGTTTTAGTTGGCTTAAACAAATTTCCCAGCCTGATCAGTTAAAAAAGCTCAATACCCCTCTAAAACCAGCCAACCAGGCTGGGACAACAGCTAAGACCAGCAAACCATCTGGGGAGTTTGGAAACTTGAAAAAAAAAAAAAAAAGTAATAGCATTCTACTATCTCAGAAAAAAGCAGTGCATGCAGATTAACGTCACCTTGACAATCCATTGTGTGTACGATTTCTGGCACTAGCTACTGTACCTCAGTAACATCAGAGACTATTCAGCCAGAGACAGAGCACCGAAAAACAGATTTTTTTAGCGTGATCTGAGCTAATGAAGTACAATTTATGATACCAGTGTTGTCAGATTTTAGTGCTGATTTGAAATGTGCTCTTTGATTGTAATCTTGACCAACCCTTTTGGAGATTTCTGTCTTTTCCCATTTAAATAGATAGGAGCTGTTCTTTCATGCTTTTCACTTGTATCCATAAAAAATACCTGCCATTTAGCATTCCCAAGATGGTCACTGAGTGAACTGTTGGCTTATGTTAGCTAGCTTAGCTTTTTTTAACCTAACAATGAGCTACCAGTGCTGAATATTTGACCTACTAATTTAGGTTGACTGACCGATACTGTAAGATGTCCTACCCCCAAGTCACGCCTTTGGTTGAATAACATTGTTGGGGCAGGTCTAAGTGGGTTGTTTAAAACTAACAATTTCCAAAACACTACAGAAAGACAGTGCTTATCGTTTTTGAGGAAATTAACATATTTACTGATAGTTGTCTCTGCATATTAAGCTGGGATAGGAGAAATTATCTGAACACAGAAAAAGTTACATACTTAAGCTTTAAAACAATATATAAGTCAAGTCAAGTCATTTTTATTTGTATAATGCTTTTCACAACACACATTATTTCAAAGCAGCTTTACAGAAAATCATGCATTAACAAAAAATGAAACTGTAATATCTGTAAAGTCTTAGAGTGATCATTGTATAGTTTGATTAAATATGATTGTAAATTGTGTATAAAAACCTTAAATAATTTAATAATAATTGTATTTAGAACCCATGTGAGCAAGCTGAAGGCAACTGTGGCAAGATACACAAAACTCCATAAGATGTTGGTTAATGGAGAAAAATAATCTTGAGAGAAACCAGGCTCACTGTGGGGGGCAGTTCCCCTCTGGCTAAACAACACGAATATAATGCCAGTATTAGTTATTTGTGTGCAGTGCAAGTCATGGTTTAAAATTTGTAAACTTAGGGGCCACTTACACGACAAGGTTTTCAACTATAAACGGAAACTTTTTATGCGTTTTGGCTGTTCGTTTACATGACAACGAACAACATTTTGGGGCCTGAAAACGCAAACTTTTGAAAACAGGTTTCAAAGTGCACGTTTTTGAAAACGATGCCATTTTCGTCTCAGTGAAACATACAAAAACGCGAATTTGTGAAAACGATGACGTCATGCGCACGCATATTACGTGTTATATAAAGAATGATGGATTGATAGGCATCAATTTGAGATGTATAATTATCAATATGGTGTCTGTGCAAATAACAATAATCAACTATTTATTTATTTGGAGTGTTTTGTATGGAGTGTGAACTTCTGCCTACAGAAGTGTAGGCAGAACCTGCAATTTGAAAATCTTGAAATTAATGTATGGATTCAGCTGGGAAAAATATATTTGTATTTTAAATGTTATTTATTTACTTAATTTTACTAGATGTACCTTTACCCTGCAATTCATTCACCCACCGCTTATGTATATAGCCTATAGACAGAGATGTGATGTCATGTACAGTATTCAATGATGAGCAGAGTTTATTGTATAATCTTGAGAGTTCAGTCTACAGGCATGCGCGTGAGTACTTCAAAACAACGCGCGAGACATTCAAAACTACAATGGCGGACTACAGGACTGTGTTTGTGCTGCTCAAGATTTTGAGTTTATTGACACTTCTCCAGCAAAGTAATTGTAGTAATAAAGCAACCTCATCATCCGTCCAGACAAAATTGCTCGATGCTATCACCATCTTCATTGTTTGTATTCACCGCTCTGTGGAAGAATCCTTATGTGCGCAGGCACGTAGTGTTTCTTTACAAAGTGACATCACCAACTACTGGCCTGGCATGCATAATACAGCGTTTTTAGTAATTTTCACAGATCCATGAAACCGCGAAACTTTTCAAAAACGCAAAGGAAAAACTTTTCCGTTTTTAGTATATTGTTGTCGTGTAAACGTACCCTAAGCAAGTGTTAGGGAGACTATAACACAGTTTAGGAGCCAAATAGGAAAAGGATCTACCTCCTTATGTGGATTTTTATATTCTAGGAGCTATTAACAAGCCAGAATTTTGTGATCGTAATGAACATGATGGAATATATTGTGTCAGAAGTTCACTTAAGTACTGTGGAGCTAAACCATTCAAAGCTTTGTATGTAGTTAACAGAATTTTAAAATTAATATGAAATTTAACAGGTAGCCAAAGTAACGACAATAAAATGGGGCTAATATGATTATATTTTGTGTTTCTAGTCAGCACTCTGGCAACTGCATTTTGAACCAATTGAAGTGTTTTTATTGAACTTGCAGTACATCCTCCCAGTAATGCATTACAATAATCTTGTCTTGAGGTCATGAACGCATGAATCAGCAATGGCATCAGCAAAAGAGAGCATGTGTCGTAACTTAGCAATATTTCTGAGGTGGAAGAATGCTGTTCTAAAAAACTCTGGAAATTTGATTTTCAAAGGACAGATTGGTATCAAATATAACACTTAAGTTCTTCGCTGTAGAAGACGACGTAACAGTACATCCACTGAGATTCAAATTATATGTTAGCGGCTTATTTTTAGAGGTTTTTGGTCCAATAATTAGTACCTCTGTTTTGACGAAATTGAGTAGAAGGAAATTTCTGGCCAATCTTTGATTTCTTTGATACACTCTGCTAATTTGGAGAATTGTGAATTTTCATTGGGTTTAGAAGAAATATAAAGTTGGGTATCATCAGCATAACAGTGGAAACTTATTTCATGATTCCTGATAATATCTCCCAGGGGAAGCATGTATAAGGAGAAAAGCAGAGGCCCTAAAACTGATCCCTGTGGCACTCCACACTTAACTTTTGTTTGATTTGACAATTCCTCATTTACACATATAAAGTGGTAGCGGTCTGATAAATAGGACCTAAACCATGCTAATGCAAGTCCACTAATGCCAACATAATTCTCCAGCCTATTCAAGAGAATGTCGTGATCTATCGTGTCAAAGGCAGCACTAAGATCTAAAAGCACTAGAAGAGAAATGCAGCCACGATCAAATGATAAGAGCAAGTCATTTGTAACTCTGATAAGTGCAGTCTCTGTACAGTGATGGGGCCTAAATCCTGACTGAAATTGTTCTTATATACCATTTCTCTGTAGAAATGAACCTAGTTGGGAGGACACTACCTTTTCTAGTATTTTCAACATAAGTGATAGATTTGAAATCAGTCTATAACTAGCCAATTCTCCAGGATCAAGCTGTGGATTATTAATAAGCAGTTTGATAACTGCCATTTTAAAGATTCTTGGGACATGTCCTAAGGATAGCAAGGAGTTAATAATATTAAGAAGAGGGGGCCTGGGTAGCTCAGTGAGTAAAGACACTGACTACCACACCTGGAGTCATGAGTTCAAATCCAGGGCATGCTGAGTGACTCCAGCCAGGTCTCCTAAGCAACCAAATTGGCCCAGATGCTAGGGAGGGTATAATTACATGGGGTAACCTCCTCGTGGTCGCTATAATGTGTGGTTCTCACTCTCAGTGGGGCGTGTGGTGAGTTGTGCGTGGATGCCACAGAGAATAGCATGTAGCCTTCACACACGCTATGTCTCCATGGTAACACACTCAACAAGCCACATGATAAGATGCATGGATTGACGGTCTCAGACACAGAGGCAACTGAGATTCGTCCTCCACCACACAGACTGAGTCACTATGCCACCACAAGGACTTAGAGCACTTTGGGAATTGGGCATTCCAGATTGGGGAGAAAAAATTTAAAATATTAAGAAGAGGTTCTGAGATTACAGGGAATACCTCTTTTAAGAGCTTAGTTGGTATTGGATCTAACATAAATTATGTGTTTTTTAATTTTTTTATAAGTTTTGATAGTTTTTCATGACCTACGACAGCAAAGGATTGAAGTTGCTTGTGAGGAAAATTATGAGACACTGTTTTCTGAGGTGCTGTGACAGTTTATTGTATAGTTCCAATTTTATTTCTGATTATTTCAATTTTATCAGTAATTCATGAAGTCATTACTATTGTGCTGCGACAGAATATCTAGTTCAGTCAATGCTTTATTCCTAACCAATTTAGCCACAGTACTGAATAAACACCTAGGATTGTTGTGGTTATTTTCTATGAGTTTGCTAAAATATGCTGACCTGGCAACTTTGTAGCTACAGACACTATCTTTCCATGCACTGTGAAATATGTCTAATTTTGTATTCTTCCACCTGTGCTCCATTTTCCGAGCTGCTCTCTTGAGAGCAGAGTGTGATCATTGTACCATGGTGTGGGGCTTCTTTCTTGAATTTTCTTTAATCGAAGGGGGGTGACACTATCAAGAGAGCTAGAGAAGACTGTATTTATATTTTCTGTTATTACATCAAGTTCTACTTGGCTTACTGAGTATGTGATACAATTCTGGAAGATTATTAGTGAAGCTATCTTCAGTGGTCGATAGAATAGTTCTACCTGAATGATAGCGTGGTGTAGATTGATTGACATTAGCTTATCGCAGCAAACTAGGAATGAGGTAATGATCTGAGATGTCATCGCTCTGCAGTAGAATTTCTATAGTATCAACATCAACTCCATATGACAGAATTAAACCTATCATATGATTATGGTGATAAGTTGGTCCTGTCACATTTTGTCTGATTCCAAGAGAGATGTGAATATTGATAAATGCTAATCCAGCATATTACAGTGTCTGACATCGTATTTGCAAGGTCACACACCTCTTTAACATTATCTTTAGTGATCTCCGACTGGCGAAGCTGGACATCGTTAGTGAATGATCATACATTTTAGAAAATCTACATATAACCACTTTGAAAATAAGGGTAGCACACCTTGTCAGGAATAAACCATCTCCTTGCATTCCCATTTAACCCGAGTCTTGGTTACAATGGTAATCTACCATCGCTATGGTTGTGAGCTCACCATCAATTCAAATTAGAAAGATTTTTTTACATAGTCTAATGATAGCTTGTAATAATTCATATGATGTGGCAAAATCCTAAGATGTCATGCTATCTAGCTTGTAAGAAAAGGTATGACTTCTATTTCCAAAGAGACCAACCAATCAACAAGAAGAATGTCAAATTGATACAATGCAAACATAAAATTTTAGCTAGGCTCCATACAACACTTTATTTAGGCTTAGTGTTTGGGTAAGGGGTTAGACTTTATGGTTTGATAAGGTTTTGGTTAGGGATTAACCTTTAAAATCATAACATCTTTCGCTGTTTCGTTTATTTTTTTCCATGAGAGGAAAAGATGTATGTTTTTGTACAAGCCAACTCATAAGATTTCTTATTTCACCATCTTGTACTATTATAACGCCTTGTCATGAGACAGTGTTGAAATTTTTGCTGTTTTCCTGCTCTTTGTCAGAAATGCCCCAAACCCACTAAAGAAGCACTTCAATAGTAGCCACAAAACACTTTAACACCTCAAGTTAAAAGCACAATCTGTAATTTTGGCAGATGGTGGACTGTTAATGATTGTGTAGCTTCGCACCGCATGACCCAAGAAAACTCCCATACATTTTGACGGTTGCATGTTTAAAATCACCTACAAGTGCATTGGGTTCAGCTTGAATTTAGTCATCAGTTTAAATAAAATCAATTTGCACTCTAATTTTTTGTTTATGTTGCGCTTGTCCGATCTTAGCAGAATGTTGGGCACTGACAGCCTCGTTCACCATTCGTTTCCATTTCGCCTTTTTTCCATAAAATGAAACTGAATGGTGACTGAGGCTGTAAGTCCCCAATGTTCTGCCATTTCCACTTGTATTCTATGGAAGAAAGAAATTCATATGGTTTTAGAACAACATGAGGGTGAATAACTGATCACAGAATTTTCTTTTTTGGGTGAACTACCCCTTTTTTTTTTTTGAAGGATTGTATTTACTACACTGACTACAATGTCTTTGGGTAAATTTTGCCAACAGTAGACATAAATAAGGCCACACACACTGGTATGGGAGCAGTTCATCTTTGTCATCTTTGGGTTTGGAGTCTCATACTGCAGACAATGGTAGATTTCAATTCACAGAGTCCTTCTGATGCGTCAGACATAAACTCTCCCTCTCTGTCTCTCACTCTCTGTCTCCCTCTCCATCAATATCTCCATTTATTCCATTAGACACAGGGTATTCCCTGTGTCATCATTGTGTTGGTATCCAGGTTGCCTATGGCAACAGCCCCATCGTCTCACCCACACACTGACACCGTGTCTTTTGTCCTTACATCTGACTGAGAGACAGAGAGAAAAGACAAACAGTCAAACAGAAGCATTGAGTGGGCTGTGGAGAGTGTGTGAAATTAGTCACGCAAATACCACCGAGCACAAGTGTGCCCCCTGTTGGTGGAGCAGAGAGTGTGGCTGTGGGTGGATTGTGTGTGAAATGCATTTAGAGGGGAATTTGCAGGTGGACACAGATGCACACTATGCCAAAATTCCTCGTCCAATCACATTTGTCTCTCACTGCCTCCTCTTGTTTCTTCTCTTCAATGAGAAAGATAGAAGCCATAAACTGAAAAAAGTTGATAAGTTATGTAGGAAAACTCACAAATTACATCTCTTTAACTTCTCAAATTTTTCTCCTAGACAGCAATGGGAGCAAATGTTGACTTTTACTTGAGTCCTTTTGGTTCTCTGACCCCAGTAATCTCTAATATGTCACCTCCAGAACTCTCAAAAATTTCACAAAATGGACTCCGATTTACCAAGATACCAAAGTGTGCAATGAATTAAGATTTTAATTTAAACAGTGTACTTTTGTACTTTTATTTCTCCAAAGAAAGACCTGCCCAATCGAACTGCAGTCTTCCTCAGGGATGGAAAAAAGTCCCCTTAAATATCAATGATGTTTCCAGATTTCTAACAACCTCAGAATGTCTAAGATCCAATTCCTTGCTCTCTTTCCCTCTCTTTCTCTCTCGAACAGAGGAAACTGCAATACAATGATAACGACTCTGAATACAATAGACCCTAGGAGCGCATTCACAACGGCAAGCCAAGTTTAGCTCAGAAAGGTCAACACACACACAGACTTCCATCCCATTTTTTCTGAATATACTCTAAACATCATCCTTTAGTTGACTGCAGTATACTCAAGAGTGGAGCTTGTCTTTATTAAGACAGGGAGGAAAGCCTGTATGACATTAGTGGTTTGTAAAGTTTTTTCTCTGTCATGATAAATTAAGATTTAAAACTCTGTAAAATTTTACAACCATTCATCACGATAATCCTCAATTACTTTACTTAGTTAAAATGACTGCTTAAAAGAAAAAATCACATTAAAATATTATTTAAAAAAAGCAAAAAATATTTTAGCCTATATTTAATATTTACGCATTACAATTTCATATCAACATTCCATTAAATTGAATTGTGTAATTTTTAACTAAATTAAATTAATAAAACGTAAAATATTTATTTTAAGTTATTTTTTTATAACTCAATTCAATTTGATGGAATTTATTTATGAAACTGAAATAAATAAATCTTTTTTTTTTTTTAATCTTTTTAAATCTTCAAATTTTTTTAGTGTACTTACTCTACACTTATTTGGCTAAAGTTTACTAGAAAGTGCATTTCTCTTTTCTTGAAGTGGAATTTAAATCGCAGTAAGTTAAATTTGCTCAAAATATTTGAGGAAACTCGTTCCCCAAATTAAGTAATGGTGTCACTCAAAGCTTGTGTCATCAAGTTAATCTGATGTGATCTTCTCAGAAAACATGACAAAAGTTCATTAATTGCACTTAAACAACTCAGAATTTAATTTTAAACATTTAAATAATTAAAAATATAATCCTATTGCATATTGTATAGGGAAATTATGACTGGACTGGGGTCAGTCATGCAACACACTTTATTGAACCCAATTAGGCTAACTTAAAATACATCCAAATTTCATTAAATGTACTGCAAAATAAATAAATCCATGCATTTTGCTGAGGCAAATTAAACATGATCATATGATTAAATGAGAAAAAATACTTTTCAAAAAGCAATGTGAGAAAAATGTTTAAAAATCTTGCCCATGATACACACCTATTCCGATCACCCTAACTAATTATACACACAGCACACCTCTAATTTTAAAACAGACATTCCACTGGCAATTTGTGAAATGTCACCATGGTTACATAATGGAATAATTCTTCATTATGACACCTAACATGCGGGAGATTTTAGCTGTTTTTAGCTTTAAGGCTTCTGGTGTTGAGAAAGGTCATGGTATTCAAAGAAAAAGGTCTCGACCACAGCCATGGCATCATGCAAAGGTTACCACAGACAATGGCAGAACATTTCTTTGGACTGAGTTGCTGTCATACTGGAGCACACCATCATTTTTTTATAATATATCAAAAATGTTTTGGTATATATGATTTTTTTAATATATCAAAACCAACAGAAATTACAGTTTGTTCTCCCTGCCCAGCAAACAGAACCATCTAGATTGTTCAAAGAGAGTAGCTTTTTACATGTATATATTTTTTAAAAGCATCAAAACCATGTTTTCCTAGACAAAATGTAATAAGTTTAGCTGTATGTCCAAACATTGATTATTCTGCTGTATACATTTTCAGGAGCAGGCCAATACAATAATAATAATTAAAAACAAATCTGAAAAAGAACTGATCATCTTTCCCAGAGAACAAAATATGCTTAAAGTCACTAAGACCATTTGAAACATCACCATGCAGCACATCAAAGATACATGCAAAGAGCCCGGGGCATCAACATTTCAAAGGACACATGCACCCTGTGTCAACTACTAAACAAGTGCCTGATCTACCCAGAGGACTTTGATGAACCACAGGACTGCTTTGCCCAAACCATAGAAGCCAGGAGCTTTAGATGTTTAAAAAGAAATATTTTACTCAGATACACCCATATGCTGCCCTCAGTGTGTAATTATTGTTTACTCTACTCCAGTTGGACTGGAATGAATTGAGTTTGAACTGAGCTGAGGTGGATGTAGTATTAACTGAGTTGAGTTGAGTTTGAACTGAACTGAGATGAACAAATGTTTGAATGAGAGAGAAAAAAAAAAGATGCAACGAAGGGCCCTATATAAGTGCTATGCGATACATCATGAAATGTCAGTGGGCATGGCCATGAAGTTTTGGTATTTTCCTGCAAGCATGCGCTAAGAAGAACATTTTTGAAATTTGTAATGGATGTGCAGAATCAATGACTCCATAAGATAAAAGCAAAATAGAAGACTTGAAAATGAAGGGAAAGCTCCTGTCCATTGAGCACAAGTTAAGATAAACTGAAGGTTAAAGATGATCACCTTGTTTAATTTTTTGTTTAACTTGTATGGCTACCCACCCCATGGTTAAAGAATGGTGAACTGGTAATCTTGTTACTGATTAGTAATAGGGGAAAAAAATCCTTTTTCCAGTTGTTCAAAGAAAATAATTACAATAAGAGCCCTAGTAGTAATTAGTTGTAAAAACAATTTAAAAATAAAATAAATAAATAAATAACAGAGAGAATAATTAACAGCTCTAGTAGGTTGAACCAAAAAGTGATGGTATAATAAAGGTTTCATATTCTTAAAATTGTGCATGTCTCGTGCATGTCAATGTGATGACAGGCAGGTGGATGAGTAAGTACACTTAAATACTGAATTAGCATCTATGGAGCTGCATACTAGTGAGTTAATTTAAACAAAGGAATAGTTCTCCCAAAAATTAAAATTCACTTATCATTTACTCACCCTTATGCATCCCAGATGTGTATGAGCTCCTTTCAACAAATGAAAATTTTTAGAAGAATTTCTCTGCTCTTTTGGTTCATACAATGCAAGTGAATGGGTGCCAAAATGTTTAAGCTCCAAAAGTCACATAAGCATAAAAGTAATCCATACGACTCCAGTGTTTTAATCCATATCTTAAGAAGTTATATGAAAAGTGTGGGTGAGAAAGAGATCAATATTTAAATCCTTTTTTAAATTCTCCTCCCTGTTCAGTCAATCTCCACTTTAACTTTCATATTCTTCTTCTTTTGTTTTTGGTGATTCACATTCTTCAGGCATATCACCCCCTAATGTGCAGAGAGAAGAATTTCTAGCAAAAAAGGACTTAAATATTGATCTGTTTCTCATCCACACCTATCATATCACTTCTTAAGATATGGATTAAAACACTGGAGTCATATGGATTACTTTTATGCTGCCTTTCTGTGCTTTTGGGAGCATCAAAATTTTGGCACCCATTCACTTGCATTGTATGGACCTACAGAGCTGAAATATTCTTCTAAAAATCATAATTTGTGTTCTGTAGACGAAAGAAAGTCATACACATTAAAGAAAAAGAAAGTCATACATGTTACTTTAAGTTCACCCAAAAAGTAAAACTCTCTCATCATTTACTCACCCTCATGCCATCCCAGATGTGTATGACATTCTGTCTTCTGCAGAACACAAAGGAAGATTTTCAGAAGAATATATCAGCTCTGTAGGTCCATATGCAAGTGAATTGTGATCAGACCTTTGTTGCTCCAGAAATCACATAAAGGAAAAATAAAAGTAATCCATATGACTCTAGTGTTTAAATCCATGTCTTCAGAAGCAAATAATAGGAGTGGGTGAGAAACAAAACAATATTTAAATCATTTTTTACTCAGAATCTTCTGATGTGAAAGTGAAACTAAAGAGGCATCACATGTGACTTTCAGATGTGAGAGTGAAAGTGAAGATTTAGAGTAAAAAAGGACTTAAATTTTGATCTGTTTCTCACCGTCACCTGTTATATTGCTTCTAAAAATATGGATTTAAACACTGGAGTCTTATGGATTCCTTTTATGTTTCCTTTATGTGATTTTTGGAGCCACAAAGGTCTGATCACCATTCACTTGCATTGTATGGACCCACAGAGCTGAGATATTCTACAAAAAATCTTTGTTTGTGTTCTGCTGAAGACAGAAAGTCATACATATCTGAGTAAATGATGAGAGAAAGTTCATTTTTGGGTGAACTATCCCTTTAAGCACAACTTGTTAAGGTATGTAGTCAAATGAAGTACTGTAGACCGGCAGTGTAGATCGCATAACATGGTGTGTGTGTGTGTGTGTGTGTGTGTGTGTGTGTGTGTGTCTATATATATATACCAATTTTGACACAACCTGACCCATGCTTAGAATAATTAATGTGGAAATCACACGTAGAGAAGCAATTGTCTTGGTAATAATGATTATTATTTTTTTATTTTTTTATACAGTTGGGATAGTCTTTGAACATGCAAAGCCCGCATAAGCAGCAATGTTTTGAAAAAGAATTGTCTGCTCCACATATGTAACAAGATCTTCCTATTAGACAAATAGGTATGTTACAAGACTGGCCTGTTACACATATGTAATAACACTTGTCTATTACACATACATAATAACAATGCTGTTCCATAACTTAATTAGATATTAAGAACATGCTATTTCATGTTATTACATTATTTTGTACTCTGTACTTACTTGTGTAATAACACTGTAACAGGGACACTGTAAAATAAAGTGTTACCTAAAAATAAGTGTTATTATTGGGTAATAAACAATGACTTCTAGAAAGTTTAACACAAATCTCATATTTTTTTGTTCATAAAATGGCTACAACAGTGATTGTCAGGGAAACAATTTGATGTTCCACCATATTTTCAGAGTTTGGACATGGACATTATTACCACTTTCTTGTGGAATCTCCAAACTGCAAATGCAGAAATTAATTTTTTAACTATTTTTCAGGAAAATAGCAAATTGCACTTTGCGGCAGTTCATTTACACACCATACACACACACTTTGCATGCATACATGGACAGATAGCGCAAACACTCCTACCATGGCTACTAGTGCTGGCACTAAAATTGCACTTAGAATTAGTGCTGTCACGAAAATTAGATAAGATGTAGTGCACGGGCGTTGTGCACGGACTAAATGCTGACTGATGCTAACATTCAGACTTACATCTCATTTTGTGCTCCATGGACCAATGAAAGCGATACAGATTTGGAACAATTTTAGTATGAATAAATGAAAATAGAATTTTCAGTTTTGGGTGAACATTTCCTTTAATAAAAGCCTGTTATGTCTTGTTCAGAGTCCTACAAAAGAATACAACACATGCAGCTTCATACTGGTCGATCTGACAGCAAGCCAACAGACAACAGTGGCATGTGCCAGTGTTATTTGTGTGTGGGTGAACAGAGAGGATCTTTATTAGTGACAGAGATTATCGAGGTTATAGTGTCAATGGCTATGTGTGATTATCTGTAATCAAACGCCAACGATCAAAATGTATGTTATGTCATGCTATCCATGTTAGCCTATTCATCTCTCCCTCCTTTCCTTTCTCTCTCTTTTCACCCAGTCCACTAATTGCCTGTTTTTCCCCTCTCAACACACCCCCTATATTCTGGACACTTGATTCAAAAACTCCCCTCCTCCAGGTCGAACACAATACATCTCCTCTACGCTCAACTCAGCTCAAATTAGTTCACACTGAGCCCAGTTCAAACACATCTGAACTCAGCTCAGTTCAAACTCAATAACTTAACTCAGCTCAAACTCTCCTCTTTGATTTCTAGTGTTGAGAAACTAACTAAAAGTAGTGGCACTACTAACTATATTTTTCAGTAGCGTAGTGTAGCGTAGTATAGCCAACCTGATCTCATGAAAAGTCATACATAATTTACGAGTTGGCTCAGGGTTGGGAGGGTTACTTTTGAAATGTATTTCACTACAGATTACAGAATACATGCTGTAAAATGTTATTTGTAACGTATTCCGTTTGATTACTCAAGGTCAGTAACGTATTCTAAATACTTTGGATTACTTCTTCAGCACTGGTAGATTTTTTCACTTGTTTTGACTATAAAACTATAAAAACTCTGCCAGTACAGTAAGACAAAATACACATGTTAAAAATACATTATCTGAAAAACCTAAATATCTTGTGCAGTGTTGTTTCTAAAACAAGATGAAACATATTGATCTTGTTTTAAGGATTTTTAGATATTTTTACAGGAAAACAATACAAAAATTATCATCAAGAATACGATTTTTGCCCTAATATCAAAGGTCGTACTAGAAAAAAGAAATTATGATCCAACGTGAATTTTCTCATTTAAAAAAACAAGATTGTGCCTGGTAACATGTGCATGTAAAATGGCTAGAAACAGCATTTTATCTTAGCGTAAAGATGACAATTTACACAAGGTTTATTTCTATTTCTTCTGCTCCAAACTTACTTCAAACTTACTTCTCTGTCTGCTCGTATGAATGTAACACATCATAAGAAAGTGTTTCACCGCTGTTCAAATGCACTTTGGATCGCATCATTTATATGTATACATTTTTTCCATCTGAAAGGACTAAATATTTAATGAAACAAATGACAATCAAATGCAAAGTAATCTCTTCAGTAATCAAAATACTTTTTGTATGTAACTGTATTCTTAATTACCAATGATTTAAATTGTAACTGTAGTGGAATACAATTACTTATATTTTGTATTTTAAATACGTAATCCCATTACTTGTATTCCGTTACTCCCCAACCCTGGCTATTTCGTATAGTCTCGCACGATGTTGTTCACATAAACTCGTACGATTTCATCACGTGCAAATTCCCAGATGTCTAATGCGGAAGTAAGCACGAGTTTCGTGCACAAGGCATTAAGGACATACTTATTAATATTATGCCCTTACCCTAACCCCTTATTTAAACTTAACCAATCAGTAGTGTGTGTGTAAACATGATAGGAAGCTGTTGTGTGTGACAGAAGCAATTAATTGTCACGTATTAGATGGAAATGATGTACAGCGTCATCATTGGCTGTAGTGAAAGTCGAAGAAATTCAAACGAATGCAGTCGCACAATATCATGCGAATTAGCTACATTTAGAAAAGTCCTACGAATCCTGACAATTTCGCCTTAAGAGTGTGTTGAGTATAGCTGTTCCCTATCTGTCACTCACTCGACGTTGTGTCGATGTAGTGACAATAGGGGTCACTCTTGGGAGCCCGAAACACCTCTGGTCTTTGAACAAAGGCCAGTGGGAATTGGCGAGTGGTAACTGCATACCACTCCCCCAAACATACGGGTATAAAAGGAGCTGGTATACAACCACTTATGCACCCTCTGCTGGATCTGACAGCGCATTTCAGTGGCTTCTCCCCCTCTGCACTGGTGCACTGCAGAGAATGACCCTGGGCGCTTCGGCAGAAATAAAAGAGTATATTCTAAAAAAAAAGAGTATATTTCTCTAAAAGAGTGACACACACGGAACGTCTTTTTAAAGATGCCTTTCCATTTGTGTGTTATTCCTGTTTGCGGTCGTTATCTTTCACCTTCTGACGGTCACGATCGCTGTCTTTCGTGTCTGGGCGCTACCCACGCAGAGACAGCGTTCCTGGATGGGTCATGTACTCATTGCGAGAACATGACCATGGCAACGTTGCTGTCACGGCATGCCTTCGTAAGGAAGCAAGCCTCCCCAGTGGCTTCCCGCCTTGGTCCTTCTACCCACGGGTATGAGGCCAGCGCGGCTAGCACTGGGGGTGATTTGGGGACCTCAATGGGACCACCTCTGCCGGGTATCCCCCCACAGACCTCCCATTACCCAGCACGCTCGTCTGCCCCGATCGGGTTTCCAGATGAGTCTGCCGCGAAGGTGATGAGCTCTCGAGCGCAGCATCGGAGAGCGGGCTCGTCCAGTCGGACGCGGAAGCCTCAGCTGGGATTCCCCCCTTGGGTACGGTGGCCCAGTCACAGGCTGACACCGTCGAGGACTTTGCACAGCAGTTCTCGGTGGTGAAGCAGCAGACGGAAGCTATCCAACACATCCTGCCCGACGCGGCTCAAGATCCCGCACCCCGTCTGCTCGTCGCCAAGGGTGTCCTCCTGTGGTGACTGCACCGGCTTCGCCGCAGCCCGCCCCCGTGGCCCGGCCCCGGCGTGGAGCCCACTGCAGGAAGCAGACACCATCCGTCTCACGGCTGGCCGCCAAGAACCTGAGAAAGTGAGATGGGCGACCCAGGGACGAGGAAACCTGCTGCTCTGGAGCTGGTAAGCAGACCACTCCATCCCCCGGTGGAGGGCCGGGAGGAGAATCTTTTGTTACCTTTTCATTTAATTTCGCCGCATGCCCAAGTGGTTGCGGTATCCAAGAGTTCAGCAAAAGAGTGGTTTCCTTGTTCCCTGGGTCACATACAAGTGCACACGGCCGTCATCACGACCACCATCCACCATTCCATTTCGGCAGGTTTGGCACTCCGGCGGCGGTCTCCCCGCCCCTGCGCGCCCAGCTGTGGCACAAATCCGCCTCCAATGTGACGGTCTCCATGGGTCACAAGGACAATGGCCTTTTTTCAAAGACCAGAGGTGTTTCGGGCTCCCAAGAGTGACCCCTAGTGTCACTACATCGACACAACGTCTCGTTCCCTCCTTCAGGGAACGGAGGTTACGAAAGTAACCAGGACGTTTTCAAACAAGTGATTCTACATTGTGTGTTTATTTTTTTATTTTATTTTTGGTCACATTGTTTTGTTACAGCCGAACAAATCTAGATTAATCAAATGCACTTACCGTCCATCAGCACTGTTTTCCAATTTTCATGCACTAGACGGCATCTTTGATCATTGCACGACATCTTATTATTTTTTTTTATTTTCTTAATTTTTTTAGTATCTCGTGCAGGAGCGCAACATTTTTGGACGGTGTGTCAAAAAGAATTTCAGCTGTTAAAAACTAATCTCGAGCACTGGGCCCGGAACCAGTTTTGAAGTGGGGGGGCCATAAACTGGGCTGGTTGTGACATCATCACAACAACAGAAGCTTCCAAGATTGTCAAAACAGTGACTGACTAGTTATTTATCTATACAAATATTAGTCAATAACTGTCTCCTTAACAGTTTGAATGTTGACGTAATGTAATCTAAATAAAGAGATTAAAATCTGTTTCCGCGCCACCGGCACAGAGTGAGACTGGCAAAACACTTGTTTTCATTATATTCACAGTTCACACATACCTTTGATTAGGCAGCTGTCTTCGGTTTCGGATACAACTGGATCACTGTATAGGTTCAACTGTGTGTTCTTGTGTATGGGTTCCTCCTTTTTATGTGTATATTAAATCATTTGATAGTCTTTTATTGTTTGTGTCTGCATTGAACAACATTGCACAAGCACAATATGTCCTGTGTTTTATACTGTTTTTAAGCAGCATATTGCATTGGACATTGTGTGACTTGAAGAGGAAAGGGTTAAAGTTATTTTCTCATCCCCAATAATAGGATACAGAGCAATATTTGTTCATTATTCTACTTTATCTAATGCTGCTGACTTTATGACTTCAATATCTTCGATTTCAATCTTGTCTTATCGTGACTTAGGACAAATTTTCTTCTTGGATGAAGTATAACACGAAACCCACACAGAATGTTAAACCCCATCATTTTACTTGGTAAGCTTGATAAAATTGTGCAAACAGTGTATGGTCATTCTACAACTATCACGTACTGTAAGTTATTTCACGTAAGTTATAACTACTAACATAAACATCTGGACTTGTGTATAACGGAATATCTCCTTATGGTTCTACACTTGTCTACAAACAATATAGAATGGCAGTAACGGCTAGTCAGTGCGCTCTCATCAACTTTTCATTCATTCATTTCTGGCTTTTTTCCATTCACGGTCAAGGGCTTTTGTAGATCTGTGTTTAGATGGACTGATCAGATATCTGCATTTTTATTATTACATTTTTTTCACTTTTCTTAGTGCAAAGGGCAAAATGGGACATTTACCTATTTAAATGAATGTCAGGTGCTAAAACTACATTGAATTATAGCCCTTACCAGGAATATACTGTAACGTCTTGTAGGGCTTTACTGGTTGTTTATATCAGTGTTACTATCAGAAATAATTAATAATTATTTCTTTAGTTATTAATTAATATTTAAATTAATTAATTGAATCTAAGTCATTAAAACCTCATATGGGACTCCAGTAAATGTAGTGTGCTACATTTAGGAGCAAGTGGTGGCTCAGCGGTTAAGGTTCTGGGTTACTGATCAGAAGGTCGGGGGTTCAAGCCCCAGCACCACCAAGATGCCACTGTTGGGCCCTTGAGCAAGGCCCTTGATCCTATCTGCTCCAGGGGTGCTGTATCATGGCTGACCCTGCACTCTGACCCCAGCCTAGCTGGGATATGTGAAAAAGAAGAATTTCACTGTATATGTGCAAATGTGTGATAAATAAAGAAAATTATAAATTAAGTTTGGTTATTAGTAATAATTATTAAAATCAATAGAACATTGATGAGAATCAATGTTAGCTTTTTTTAATCCTTTAAATCAACAATTATCAAAGATAATCGTTAATTGTTAACATCGATGAGACATTAATTAAAATTAACACTAGCTTATTGATCATTCAAATTCAACAATCATCAAAGATAATTATCAATTATCAAAAATCAACAGAATATTAATAAGAATTAACATTGACGGGGCACCATCCTGGAATCAGGGTCTAATAACCAGATAGTAAAACAGTCTCAATATTAGATTGTTTTCTTAGGAAAATCGACATCCGAAGAATATCGATTTTCGGGGGAAAAAAACAATGAATGAAGGCTTGAATCCGAGCACTGACATCCCGTCAGCATGACACAGGTGTATGCAAAACAAACCAAAACACTTTTCTTTGTAATATAAACAAAGTTTATTTATGTAGTAATATCAATTAATAATTAATACAATGCAGTCAATAAACTTCTGACTTACAACTACAAACTAAAGAGTGATATGATTAGATATGGAAATTAAAATAATCCTATAACACATAAGGTGTGTGTGTGACAGTGTGTGTGTGTGTAAGGAGGGACACGCACAAAATGGCGGACGTGACTCTCATGGAGAGCATGTCACGCGAGACTTCCGGCCAGGGAATATGACCGCGAATGGGGGCGGAGAGAAACCAGTCAATGGCGTCTACCAGTTACCACGTGTATCCGCTTGTACGATAGCTTAGGGACAAAGCTGGGCTTTAGCATTAAGCTATCTACGAGCCAAAAATGTGTGCCAGAATGTTTGTGAGGGGTTGCGTGCGTGTGTGAGAGAGTGATAGAATTAAGTGACGGCCCTAAAGCCGATTTCGCTATCGTGGGAGAGAAAGCAGCTGTTAGTTTGGCGGTCCGTAAACTGTACAAGCAAAAACCTTGAAACACAAGAATAACACACTATAATATTCTATCTCTGCCCAGACGTAAACCTCTTACTTGAATCGCATGAGGATGCAAAATGTGTGTTCATCTGTCCTTTAAATCCGACCCGGTTCCTTGAGGCTCGTGTGATGGGAGGCCGTTTCCTCGCTCTGTTGGCAGGCACGGCTGATGATTCTCGGCGGGCTGGCGGAGAACTCAGAAATGTCGACTTGATTGAAGATGGAAGAGAAATCTTTTTCTCTTCACTTCTGCAGGCAAACAGATGAAGATGCAGATTGCTCAGCGGTCTCCTTCGGATCCGTTAGAGTGTTCGGTTGAACACAGAGTAATCTCAACTCGTCCAGCGAGATGGAGATTGTATGGCCACAGTTTCAAGTTGGACGTTACTTCCTTGTGCCACGAGGTTGCACCTGAGAGCAGCGATGAGCTGCGTCTACACACTGCAAACAAAGTTGCTGGAAGCAAATCCTGGAAGCATTTCAGAGGTATTTCTACTCCTGATGATGTCATGGTTTGAGGGACGTCTGTTGTGTGCCTCATCCAATAGGAGTTGAGAGTTCAATCCTTTAGTGAGCAAGGCTTCATGGGATTTGTAGTCTGTTTTGGACTCCCTTTGTTTGATTTTGGCGCGATTTTTATCAGTAAGATTTACGACTTGGTGTGTGGGGGCTGAGTTAGGTTTTACGAGTGTTTAAGGCCTGCCTTTGTCTTCTATCTGAATACATGAGGCCCAACAGTCTGTTGTTGTTTATGCTTGGGGACAAGCTACTGGCTGATGTCATGTCTTTGCATAATCTATAAGGTACATCTGTGCAGGTTTTCAGGACTGTAAGTGGGTGTTATTAATTAACATTGAAAAGTAATTGGAGGTTATAGTTAGTTTCAATGTTCTATTTAATGTTAAGTATGTTGCATTATGTTATGACATTTGTTTATTTTTTAGTTACCCTGGGTGAGATTAGTGTTCCTTTGAGTTAGATGCGATCCTGTTTCATTTTGTTCATGTCTGACCTTTTGATTGCCAGTACAACTTATCAATGTGATTAATATTGAATATCAACTGCAGGGAAGTAATGACTCATCTGGGCTAATCATTTCTGTGCAGTCAATTCCTTCACTGTACTACTTCTAAAGGTTCACTCAGAATTTTTTTTCATCATTTAAAAAGTTTTACTTCTTAAAAAAAATGAATAGTAATTTTGAAACATATGTATAAAATCATGACCACTCATATGAGATGAAGAGTTCAAACATAACAGTAATCTTATAAATGCTCTTTTATTCTACATGGGGCAGGGGCGCCTCACGGGGACAGACATGTTACCATCACATGGCCAGCTGAATACTACTTGCTTAATCTCAGTAATTGCCCTGTTATTGGATATGTTCATTCATGGAATAAATTAATCCTGGTTTACTGTGCACAGTGAATTTCTACAATTGGTAACTGAAAACCACTGTATTTCAATGATGTAGCATCCAGGCCACGAGGTGTCAGTGTAAGCCAATATAAGCAACTTCGAGATACTACAAAAAATACTGATTGCACCTTTAATTAGAGATGGTATGATGGGATTCATTTCCGTGAACCAGTTCTTTCGGATGGTTCGTTTCAATGAACCAGTTCAAAAAACGTTTCAGCCGTTTTTTAATGTCATCACCAATGACGTCACTAGTACGTAATTCTAACATCCTGGTGTCAAGGTATTCATGCTCAAACATTCAAATAAAGCCATATGCGAACGAATATTGCTGACTATTACCTTTTATTCAAGTAAGTTAAAATTATAAGGGTGTTTATTTTCATCAGTATTTCATTCTGTGATCCTGCATGTCGATTACGACAGACAAATATTGATGGCATCTTGGATAAGTTTCCTACATTAAAGTTTTCCAACGAAAGCCCAATAGAGACAATGAAATAAAAACGCAGATACATTCTACATCTTAATCAACTCACCAGAAACCATGATTCCTTTAACAATTTAAAATATAATCTGCATGCACAATAAACAATAGTAAAATTCATATACATCTCTCGACTGAAAAGTTTTTGCATGTTTTAATAAAACTTTGATTGAATAAAACTAGTCATAATCATATTTCCAGTACGTTTTGTTTGTTATTAGAGAAACTTACATTTCACCCCAGGCTCGTTCAAGTCCTCGGTACATGCTCATAGTATCAGCAGCTCCGTAATCCTTGGCAAACTTCAACAGTTTTTTACAACCAGCTCTTTCTGTTCTTTGTTAGTTGGGCACTACCGAAAAGTTGACTTTGGATTCTGCCTGTAGGTTTGATTCGTTCATTTTGAACAGGTTCTTTGGTTTAATAACCGGTCTAGAAACTTATAACAGTGACGTAGCCTTTATGAGTCCAAATCGATCATTTTGAACTCAGTCTCAGGACTTCTAAACATTTGCTTTTTGCGTTGTTTTAGTATGTTGTTGCTGATACATAATGAAATTCAGATTTCATGAAAATGAAAAATCACATACAATAACAACTGGAAAAATAATATATTATTAATAATTTGTATTAGTAACATCATCAAGTAAAATTCCTACTTAATTATTGAGACCTTCATTTGCAAATAGTTTTTAAATATTTAAAAAATAACAGAAACAAACATTTGTTGGTTTATGAAAGTTCTTTTTGGCTACTGCCATTAAAGGAACAGATCACCCAAAAATTCTCTCATTATTTACTCACCCTCATGCCATACCAGATGTGTATGACTTTCTTTCTTCTGCAGAACACAAATTATTATTTTTAGAAGAATATTTCAGTTTTGTAGGTGCATTCAATGCAAGTGAATGGGTGCCAAAATGTTGACACTCCAAAAAGCACATAAAGGCATCATAAAAGAAATCCATACGACTGAAGAAGTATCTTCAAAAGTGATATGATAGGTGTGGGTGAGAAACAGATCAATATTTAAGTATTAAATATTTTCCTATTTTGCTTGAAATCCTTCTCTCTGCCCAGTAGGGGGCTGTATGGATGAAGAATGTGAATCATCAAAAATACAAGAAGAACAATGTGAAAGTGATCTGTTTCTCATCCACACCTGTCATATCACTTCTGAAGATATTGATTTAACCACTGAAGTCTTATGGATTACTTATATGCTGATTTATTTGATTTATTTAGCTTCAAAATTTTGGCACCACATGCATTGTATGGACCAAAAGAGCTGAGAAATTCCTCTAAAAATCTTAATTTGAGTTCAGCTGATAAAAGAAAGTCATACACATCTGGGATGGCATGAGAGTGAGTAAATTATGAGATAATTTTGATTTTTGGGTGAACTATCCCTTTAACGTCTCAGCACATTGCAAGTCTTCGAAAATCCTCAGCAAACTTAGACAGTTAGTGGGACCGGCTCATTTGGTTCTTATTGAGTTGGCCACTTTGATGTACTGGCCACGCAGCACTAGTACTTCAGCTATGCTTCTTGTGCCATCAACCCAGAACTAAAGTTTGATTCAGTTCAATTTTGTGAACCAGCTCGACCGGTTATTTGTTGAGAATCGGTTCAAAAGAAAGTTTTGTTCAAGGATTAGACATCACAACTTTTAATGAGTGCATCAGAAGCGTGCATAATTTCATGTCAGCTGAATTTCAGTTTCAAGTGTGATTTGTACCTTTGATTTGGATGACCCCTAAAATAAACAGTCCTCCCTCTCATATATGGAGCTGGGAAGTTCATTCAGACAGTTCATATGTATGATCCTGTTAACATAAATTCAAAAATGAACTTATATGTAGAGTTGGTAAATAATCATTTTAGTGAATCGGCTTGTTCAGATGATTAATGTAAATTAACCATTTCATATAAATGATTCACAGATTCATGTGAGCCCCTGTGAAGAAGTATCAGCCTCTTCCTTGTTTAAAGGTGCACTCAGTAATTTTTTTAATATGTCGTCTTAGATTACACTGATATTTAGGGGCATGAATGTAGCATGATTCAAACCCAATTGTTTTCAGTTACCGATGCCATTGTAGAAATTCACTATTCACAGTCAGCCATGATTAATTTAATCCATTAGTAAAAGTGTTCAATAACATGGTGGTTACTGAGATTAAGCGGGTAGTATTTGGCATGTCATTTCATTCTAACATGGCAGCCCCCATGAGGGGACCCTCTCCATGCAGAAAAAGCAGTTTTTATAAGGTTACTGATGTGACTGGAGACCTCATCACATGTGAGGGTCATGATTTTATACACGTTTCACAATTACAATTAATTTCTTTAGAAGTAATACTTTTTAAATGAGGAAAAAATTACTGAGTGCACCTTTAAAGCAAAATATTTAGCTAATTTATGCTGTTTGTCACTTTGTTTTTAACTCTGTTAAATAAAATTGGGTGTTTTCTATTTTTATTAGTTGTATTTAGTATAAATGCATTCATGTTCAATGTTCAATTTAGAATTATTTGCATTTAGTTGTATTAAGTATTTATGTTGCATTTGTTTATTTTAATGTTGTCTACCTAATTGAGATCTTCATTGTTTTGTTGTTGGTTTTTTTGGATTCTTTTTTTTTTTTTTACCAGATATAGTGTTTTAAAAGCAGAATTAAATTATGTAATCTAATATTATTTAAATTAAATATAATATTATTAATTAATAATATCATATTATATTATTATATAAATATAATAGTTATAATATTACAATTATTTTTTTCTTTATTTTTCTTCCTAGTTTCACAGTAGCTTTCCCAACAATGCTCCTCTCCTCAGATAAACTTTTTGCCCTCAAATCCCAGTCACAGACATCCTGAAATGTGTCAGTCTGTGTGTGGGGATCCAGTCGCATATAATGATTTAATTTGGTCTTGTCTGATTGTTCTCTAAGAGGGGGCAAACAGGGCATATGAATGTAAGTCTCAAAGATGAGGGACTTTACAGAGTGTGTAGGAAGGAATATGGTGCGCTTGGCATTTTTGAGCAAAAGGGCAGCTCTCCGCTGTGGAGTGCCAGCACCACAGGATGAGATAATGAATTGAGATGCCCACTCATTGGATGCAGTGGCATGACTGCTGTCCTCTCTCTCTCTCTCTCTCTCTCTCTCTCTCTCTCTCGCTCTCTCTCTCTCTCTCTCTCTCTCTTTCAATGAACAGCTGGGGAAATTCCAGACCTGTTATATTATGCATCGAGAATATTAAGGATTTGGGCTTAAATCAGTTGTTTATGCCTCTGTTGTGATCTCTCCTTCTGTACATTCACTCACAGCTGGAAACTTTCAAACTCATTGTAAAGCAGGTGTGACAACCTAATGCTGTGTGAACACAGCCATTTTTTTCCTGCACTTTTGCTCACTCATTGCAGGATTTTGGCTGTTTGCTGATAAGATGCAAAGATGTGTGTATAAGGTGGCTGGCAGGCCGTTTGCATTGTAGATAGTGTGGCAGTGCAATTGTTGCCGAGCAGGAGCTGTGCGGAGGATAAAAATAATCTGGAATAATGCAGGCATGAACAGAGATTATGGTCAAGGTTAAAGGCATGGTGGACCTGAGGTCTACTGCACTTTTAAAACAAAGATAGAACAAATGCACACAGAATACAGACACATTACATAAGACCCAGCCAGTCTCAATGCCCTTTACCCAAACATGGCACCTACCCCATCTACTAAACTAGTCTAAAGTCCTTTGGCTTTTCCCCTGAATGAAATGTCTGTTCGGCCTATTTAAAAAGCCACAGTAATGTAATGTGTGAATTTCATGGTGAATAAAGACATTCTTAGTGGGTAAAAACAATTAAAGTGCAATGTGTCAAAAATGTGAAATAGCAAAAATTTTAAAAGTCTGTCTGCAAAGAGAAATAGCAAATGAAACTTAATTTTGCAAAACATGGGACCAAAATAACGCACAATGTTATTTCATATTTTGTTATAAATGTATTTCCACTGCAATTTAAAACATTTGTGTCATACAAATTCACTGTTAACCCTAATAATTTAGCAGAATTCATAAAATTTTAGGCACACAGTTACATAATTTTAAGTTAATAAACTCCAAGTTTAAGTTAATAGAACTTTCAGATTTTTTACTACACATACATGTTAATTACTCTTAACTTGAAATATTGAGTCAGCTAACCCATACATTTTGATGCCACTTAATTTAAATGTAATTCTTCAGCTGAACTTAAAATTACCATGCAATCTCAACTTAAATACTTCAAGAGAACCTAACTGAATTAAGTAAACCTAAATAAATTAGACATGCTAAATGTATTTAAATTAACTCTCCATTATAAATTAGCTAGAATAGTGAATGCTAACATTCTGAATGCATGCTAAATGGAAACACTATGCTTTGATATAATAATAACACAACAAAATATTAAACACTAACAAGTCTTCTCCCTTTACATTCATCTTGCACAAAGACACATTATATAACTTTAACTTTTACCTAATAATTAATTATTTTGAGCATTAGGTTTACAGTGTTGGTGTCCCTTTAAATAAATTATCATCTAACATCAAATTAACAGCATGAAATGCAGCTAGTTTTAAACTCCTTATAAAATGTGTCTGTATTTTGTACCCTATTCTTGGAAAGTGTGTGTGACGAGGAGGAAGGCATGGCCAGGCCGTGAGGATGCACGCCCGGCACTGAATTGTCCTAATCAGCCGGGAGGGGGATAAAGACGAGCTGGAGGCACCAGTTCGAGAGAGAGAGAGAGAGACACAGCCACTGTGTGTGTGTCTGTGTGTTTATGTTTTTTTAAGTTGATTTATGTCATTAAAGTTATGTTGACTGTTCTGCCAGTTCCCACCTCCTCCTTTCCCATCCTTTACCCGTTACAGTGTGAATTCAGGTAACATGAATACAGTCATGATTTTTCCTCATTTATCCCACATACATTTTAAGTTTTGATTTACATACTTGTGTTATATTAAAGCTTTTGCAGCGAGTATGTCAGTGTTTGGACGGCAACATTACTCAGTTGACCCTGTTCACCAAATATACACAAGCAAAATGAGCGGATATTCAAAGGAGAGTGCCCAGATCTTAGAATAACACTGATCATGAAAGGGTATTAAAATAGAAATGAGAAAGAAAGAAATAATTGGGACTGATTCCCAGGACTTTTCAACATGCCTTTAAGTTCCCTTGCCTTTGCTCCCTCGTGTCCCTCTGTCTTCTCCCTCTTTTTTTGTTCTCTCCCTCTTTTCCCCACCCATTGAGAGCTATGTGTACTGTATGTGAAAGAATGTCATCATGAAGAGCTCTCCGCTGCTGTTTCCCATCAGAAAAACCAGTCCAACTCTGTTGTGTCCAAATCCACATTAAATACAGGTCTGGGTTTATTTGATTAGCTTTGACACACATGACAACATCCCAGCTTGTGCCATTCTGTCTGCCTCTGTAAGGGACTGATTGAGCAGTACAGAGCAAACAGAGATAATTACATTCAGAAAGACTAAGAGTTTCAAGCAGTTCCAGCATTTTAATTGTAGACTGATGTCATTTATCTTTGTTTTTGATTGTCATTAGTAGATCCAATAAGGTGCAACTGAAATCAGGACAGTGGTGGAAAGAGTACTGATTTTTTTTACTTGAGTAAAAGTACGGCTACTGAAGAAGTAATTCACTTGAGCACAAGTAGAAGTACTGAGAAATATTATGACTCAAGTAAGAGTAAATTTCAGAAAATTACAGTTACTTTATGGAAATTATATTATATATAGTATATACTCTTCCATTTTTAGAACACAAAGACATTTTTGTTCTTGAAAGAAACTAATTCTTCCTTTCACCAAGAATGCATAAATTTGATCAACAATACTGCCAAAATCATTAATTGCAAATTATTATTACAGTTTGAAATAATTGTTTTAAGTGGTATTTATTCAATTTTTTCTTTACCTGTAATGGCAAACATATACAGTGTCACCTGTTCCTTACAAAAGCATTCTAAAGTGCTAATTTGGTACTCAAGAAAATGTTCTATTATTAGAACAATTGAAAATGGTTGCACTACCATGCGGAAATCACAATACAGTGGGGGTTTTTTTCCTCATTTGCTGAGGTATTTTGTTCTTACAAGTTGATTTACACTTGCAAGTCAAATTTTGGTTTTAAAAATAGGCAAAAAGAAACACATTTCTCCTGAAATTCTATTTTCTCCTAAAGTCTATTGTTTTAGAGAGATGAAGGCTATTCCATGCATTACTGTTTTGAAAAAAGAATCTCTAACCAGGATAGAGAGGGAAGTGGATGGCCAGATGCAAAACAAAAAGACAAGTAAATCACAGTCACTAGTTTGAGAAACAGAATCCTCACAAGTCCTAAACTAGCAGCTTCTAAATGCCAAAGACCTGCATTGCTGCAAGAGGATTCTTGGACAATTCTATGAATATTTTAAGAATACAACATTTATTTAAATAGAAATAGACATTTGTAACAATCTAAATGTCTCTAAATCGTTTCTAAACTACATAATGTGCATTGTGACTGAAACACATTCCTATATCAAGTTTTATTCTCATTCACGTATGTCCAAGTATTTTGGCTATTAAGTTAACATACTGTACAAAACTAATATAATGCAATATCACAGAGGAGAAATTTATCTTCTATGATATTGCAGCAATTATTCAGATATGGAATGAGATTATTAAGCAAACTGTTATCAACTCCTAAATGCAAACTGAATAAAATAAGTCAAAAATAAAAATTTCACACAGTGTTTTGTGAGAGATACAATTGCTTTAAACACTAAAAGTGGTTGTTCTGTATATGTATTCTTGTATTACAGTTGTAATAATAAAGTCTTAATTAACATTATGGTTCTTTAACATATTGAGATATTATTATTAAACAAATTGTAACACTATGTTTTGTGATTTCTCATACTTTCTTTAAATAACATCCATCCCTTGTGCACTTTTGGCCTCTAGCGGGTGAAGCTTTTTAGACAGAAAAACAGCAGCGCAGGAAAGTAAAGTACAGCACCGTGAGTGAGAGTGTTACACACTAGGACAGTTTATTTTGAACAAGAGTGGCGAACGGTTATGGAATTTAACACGGGAGCACAATACCGAACTGATGCGGATTGATAGAAGCGGAGAGCCCGTCTGTGCGCGATGAACCGGATGGCGGGAAAAAAAATAATGATCAATGAAAAGTCAAAAGAAGGTTGCAATGTGTGTAATTGTAACTATATCAGATATTATTAACAAAACACGGGAACTCATTGCGTGGGCATTTTTTGGCCCCATATTTTGAATTTCCGTGATATTTTTGTCAATTTCGGTGGCATTTTTGCCCTCGAGTGCCCATTAATTTCCGACACTATTGGCATTGTATCTTTCTAAGGTATTTAAATGTTTGTTTTAGACATATAGAAGCAAGTAAACAAGATATCCCCACATATATGTCCAACTACATTGTGTTAATGTTTGACACAGTTAAAACATTTCCTACCTTAAAAACAAGTGAAGTTTGATCAGTGGTTAAACGTGTTCAGACGGTTCCCTCGTACCTGAATGAACAGCTCCTTTCCAGAATAAAATTAAATATGCAGAAAATCACAGAATTACAGTTCTTGTATAGTGACAGGGCAGAAAGTCTTGGAGAAGCTTGAGAAGAGAGGACACCGGCAGTAGTTTATGCAAGCTGCTGTGCTCATGATGCTGTGCCTAGCGGGCTTCCGTCGTGCCACGCACAGCATGTTTGAGTTTATAAACAGATCTAGCGCTTATAACTTTCTTCTTCCCAAAAACTCACAAATATTCTGTATTTTTTAACTTCGTAATTGTAGTGAAAAATAACTGTAGCGAAGTTGAATACTTCATTTTTAATCAACTCAAGTAAAAGTAAAAGTACTATTATTTATTTATACTTAAAAAAGTAGAAAAATGTAGTCATGTACTGTAATGAGAGTAGTTGTAATTAGTTACTTTCTACCTCTGAATCAGGAAGTATATAATGAAATACTTCACTGTAATCAGACCTATCAGCATATATTTGCTAACCTGAGCTCTATCTTGACCCCTTTTGCTCTTATATTAGATATATAAGATACTGTATATTTTATAACAAAATATTTCTCATTCTCAAAGAACTGCCTTTGTTAGCCGAAATCATCACTTAAACAAAGGTTTGAAGTGTTTTTTTTTTTTTGTTTTTTTTTCTAAAACCATTCTGAGATTCATCACATAGTAGTTTGCAGGTGGTGAGCTGAACACATGCAACCAAGTGTGCAAATACAATATGAGTGGTAACATCAGGCTCAGACCACCCCCTGGTGTCTGTTTTATGTAAATACCCTTTTGTACCATTGACATTTCATTTAAAGTCACAGATAAGAGTGTGCTGAGAGTTCAGTCAGTTTGCTAACATCCACAATAGTGCAACAATGCCTGTCCAACTTTGAGCCATCTTGGTTTTGGAAGTGTTCCCATTCCCATTCATTTTTTCCCATAGGGATTTTATAAAATACTTCATAAAAGAGCTGTTGGTCTTGAACCAAACCAACCAGCTTCGAGATGAATCACAATATTACAAGCTTTGATTTGAAGCAAATAAGTATTTAAAATTGGACAAAAAGACAAAGACTGTGTGCTGTCTTTAATGAGGGAATGAACTACAATCCCATAAAGCACTGCGAAAGACATGATCAAATTATCATAAGCAAATCAAAAAGATTGAAAAGTATAAAACCATTGATTTAAAGTTGTTGATTATAAGTATAGCAACAATATATAATATTGTTTATATAATATGTAAATATGCAAATATATAAGTAGAGTGAGAGTGTAGGGACACAATTTTGTCATTCATAGTGTATCTTGGAAGTGGGTGGTCGCTACAGAGCTCATTGGGTGCACTTTGTATGCCACGACTCTCTGATTAGTGGATCCTTTTCCTTCAAGATAATGGGCAGTGTTGTTTTTTACCTGCCGCTATTAAACACGACTTATTTATTTTATTTTTTTTACTTTTTTTAAAAAGTTACAATAGTACAGACTGATGGCTTCAACAAAAATATACACTGGCGGCCAAAAGTTTGGAATAATGTACAGATTTTGCTGTTTCAGAAGGAAATTGGTTCTTTAATTCACCAAAGTGGCATTCAACTGATCACAAAGTATAGTCAGGACAGTATTGATGTAAAAAACAGCACCATCACTATTTGAAAAATGTCATTTTTGATCAAATCTAGACAGGCCACATTTCCAGCAGCCATCACTCCAACACCTTATCCTTGAGTAATCATGCTAAATTGCTAATTTGGTACTAGAAAATAATTTGCCATTGTATCAAACACTGCTGAAAGCTATTTGGTTCATTAAATGAAGCTTAACATTGTCTTTGTGTTTGTTTTTGAGTTGCCACTGTATGCAATAGACTGGCATGTCTTAAGGTCAATATTAGGTCACAAATGGCAAAAAAGAAACAGCTTTCTCTAGAAACTTGTCAGTCAATCATTGTTTTGAGGAATGAAGGCTATACAATGCTTGAAATTGCCAAAAACTGAAGATTTTATACAAAGGTGTACACTACAGTCTTCAAAGACAAAGGACAACTGGCTCTAACAAGGACAGAAAGAGATGTGGAAGACCAGATGTACAACTAAACAAGAGGATAAGTACATCAGAGTCTCTAGTTTGAGAAATTGACGCCTCACATGTCCTCAGCTGACAGCTTCATTGAATTCTACCCGCTCAACACCAGTTTCATGTACAACAGTAAAGAGAAGACTCATGGCCTTATGGGAAGAATTGCAAAGAAAAAGCCACTTTTGAAACAGAAAAACAAAAAGAAAAGGTTAGAGTGGGCAAAGAAACACAGACACTGGACAACAGATAATTGGAAAAGAGTGTTATGGATCTTAACCCCACTGAGCTTTTGTGGGATCAGCTAGACTGTAAGGTGTGTGAGAAGTGCCCGACAAGACAGCTACATCTATGGCAAGTGCTACAGGAAGCATGGGGTGAAATGTCACCTGAGTATCTGGACAAACTGACAGCTAGAATGCCAAGGATCTGCAAAGCTGTCATTGCTGCACGTGGAGGATTTTTTGATGAGAACTCTTTGAAGTAGTTTAAGAAGTTCTGACATTTTTTTCAAATTGTAATAGTAATTTTTACTACAGTAATTTTTCATGTTATTAATGTCCTGACTATACATTGTGATCAGTTGAATGCCACTTTGGTGAATAAAAGTACCA
The DNA here is from genome assembly GCF_019703515.2 of Myxocyprinus asiaticus. NCBI lineage: Eukaryota > Metazoa > Chordata > Actinopteri > Cypriniformes > Catostomidae > Myxocyprinus > Myxocyprinus asiaticus. The sequence continues at coordinate 41,162,122 of NC_059356.1, read as the reverse complement.
ATTTCTTTCCATAAGAGCAAAATCTGTACATTATTCCAAATTTTGGCCGCCAATGTATATAATCGATTAACAACCTCAGAGCTCATGGTAAGTCTGTTGTGATGAGGAGGAGGATGGGGCAGAGGAGAGGGATAAGTGCAGCGGAATGTGGCAGTTCGGGAGAGAGAGAGCCACACGCAGCTGCAGTGTGTGCGTTTGTATTCAGTGTCTTTTTGTTTAAGTTTTCATTAAACCATAATTTTGATGGTTCAGCCGGTTCCCGCCTCCTCCTTTCCCATTTTGAACCTTGCTACATTGGTGCTGAAGCCGGGAAGGAGGAGGGATACGCTGTCGTGGAGTCCTCGCCTCTACCAGCCAACCGAGGAGCAGCCGCGGCTGCCCGCCCGGGGACGGAGACATCACTGCCGGCCGCTGAAGATCTGAGGCACGCTGCCCTTTCTCCCCATAGAAAAAAAAAGAACAGAGAAAAAAAAAGAAAAGAGAGAAAAGAGGGGGAGGAGCTTGACTGTCTGCCCGGGGCCGGAGGACCCACTACCGTCCACCGGGGGAGGAGCGAGCTGTCGTCTGCCAGAGGTTGGGGAGTGGCTGAGGGCCAGGCGACAGCGTATCTGGGCGCTGGCGAACCAGGTTATTCCTCTATCTCCTCTCTCTCTCACTGTCGCTCCGCTTTGCCCTTTCCCTCTCCTCTTTTTTTTTTTTTTTCTCCCCCTGTCCCCCGTCCCCCTCCCCAGTCCTAGCGAGGCGGGGTAAAGCCTGCCAGCAGGCGGGGCCAAAAAGGCAGCCCCCCCCCCCCTTGTATGTACAAGATGTACATCAAGCCCAGGGTTCCCCGGCCTGTGGCAAATTTTGAACCTTGCTACATCTGTCATTAAAGTTTATAAGCTATCAATAAAAATGTATTGGCCTATGGAGAAATTTAACAGAATTTTTACTTCCAGAATCTGCATGTTGCACTCTATTGATTCAAAGGCAGAGTGCATTTCTGATTGTGATTGGCTACAAAAGCATGGGACGGCCACGTGACTCTTTTGCAAAGCTCTAAGGGCCTGTCACACCGAAAACACTCAAAAAGAGCGCTAAACAAAGTTAGTGGCAGCGCCACTAAAAGAGCAGAATGCAGGTGTCACAAGAAGTGCTTTTATCAGTAGAAGGTATTTTTTACTTGCCACATGTAACAAATGTGACCCTGAAAAAACAGCGAGATGCAACCCAACGCTCAAAGATGTCCGTCAACCACATATGTATAAACAATTGACAAAGTGCGGACGGATGCAAAAAAAAACAAACAAAAAAAACAAATGTGAACGGCCCTTTATGCTGTATTGTACAGGTGTAATATCTCAGGACACATATTTGAATGATATCCCTCAAGTAATAGAGGAAACTGGAACTTTTTTATTGTCAGATTTTATTTGTCAGGATTTTATTTATTTATTTATTTATTTTTTACATTCAAAAAGCTTTCCTCGATGGTCTGACAAGTAAAATTAAACTAATAACAGTGTAATATAATATGCAAACAATACAGAATGTCTATCCAGCTATAGACCAAAGAGAGCAAGGTTGAGGTATTGTTTTGGGTAGTTGCACTGAAATTGGCAACTGGAATAAATACTAGTCTACTGATCATTTATCATCATTAACATTAGTTCATTTAATTTTCAATGACATTAGAGCAGTCATGTAAACAATGTCCTCATGAATTCATTACATTATTTCTGCAACATATCATTTACACAGTAAAATGTTCAAATTATGGTAGAAAGAGATATTAAATTATTAAAAATATGTATGAAAATAGCCTATGTACACAGATGAGGTCAGGTGTTTTAAAGGTGTCACGACATGAGAAATTAAGTTTTCCTTCATCTTTTCACATGTAAGAGTTCATTGTACTGTAAAAACATACTGTAAGTTTCAAAACTCAAAACATCCTCCTCACTTCAAAAAGAGCATTTGCTGAAACCAAGCTGCCAAACCGACTCGTTCTCTACTTCCTCCACATTGTGATGACACACTGTGTTAGACATTTGCATCTGACTGCCTCCACAACAACACATCAACGCCTGCTTTACCTTATCACTTCCATAGCCCCACCCAGTAGCAGTGAGCAGTGAGATGGCAAGGAGAGAGCAGGTCAGTCAAAAGCAGAGAGCCATCCATAACAGAGGGTGTTTACTGTCAAGTCTTAAAAGAGAAGCAGCACCAAAACTGAGCGTCAAAGTGAGAGTGAAATTTTTTACACATATATGTGTAAAGTGTAAAGTTTTACAAATATATGACTAAAATTATAAGTGAACTTCAAGGAACATATTAAAATAATTACGTTTTTATATGATGTGTGTGAAGAGTGCTTTAGTGCAGGTTATAGACCTTATTCACACTAGCGCCATCTTTGATTTTTAATGGGAATGACAATGAGGCTCTGAGGGATAGACTCAAAGTCTCTTGAATGGCACAAATGGTATAAAGTTGTAAAAAGCTCCTAGATCAAATCTGATTTTCTACAACTCATGTTGTCTGGAGTTCTTTGTATACTTTGTACACTGTAGAGTAAATGTTCTTAGAAATATATTTTTCAATGTTTTGTCCACGGAATGATCCAAAAACACTTTAAACTGCAGTGCAGCCCATTGAAGAGACAGTAAATCTATCCCTCACAGCCTAGCCATCAAAGATGGCGCTAGCGTGAATTAGGTCTTATATATGGTGAGTTTATTACACTTTGTGTGTGTGTTTGTCTAAATTCTGATTACCACAGCCACAACTGGCCGTCAAGTAATATGCCCCATCTTCAGTGAATTTCCTGCAGAGTCCACACACTATTGGTGTTATTATTGTCTGTTTTCATTCCTTCCTTTTGCACAGCGAGCTTGTGGAAGTCAATGTGTCTAAACTCAGCAGCAAAAATCCCGAACAGTGCAAAGAAGCACATGACCAGAGCCCACTCAGAGAAAGCAGCTTCAGAACGGTAACCTGTGATATGGAAAGCACCCACTGAGAGGAAGGAAGGTTAAGGACAAGATCAGGATACAAAGCAACAGATCATGAAACAGATTCCAGTCCTGGATGCTGATAGGTCAATGCATCATTCCAATCCATGCTAAAATACACAATATATTAACAGCTATGATGTAAAACATGTATTTACCTTGCTACTGAAGTGAGGTAAATTATAGCCTTAGTTTACATGTTAGGGACTGAATATTTTTAAGAAAGAATACACTTAATGAATCTGCTTAGTAAAATAACATAATATATTTGTTAGTAGATGTACTTATTATTATTAATGTTAATAAATTTTATTTGTATAGCACCTTTTATATATGAAGTGCAGCTTAAAGTGCTTCATACTGTATATCATCAATTAAAAGTCAAAGAAAGTGACTGCATAAAAAAAAAAGTAGTTAAAAAAATATATATGAAATTTTAAAAAAATGTAAAAAAAAAAATATCTTTAAAATAATAATAAAAATTAAAGCATTTATTTACACAAAAGTAAATAAAGAAAAATTAAACATTCACAAATACATGCAGACCGCTATCAACCAAATGCTACTAAAAATATTGCCTTTAAATGCTTTTTAAAACTGTAAATGCTGGAAACCTGTCTACTTTTATTATGAATTACTATAAAATTATTGTACTTATTATTATTATTATTATTATTATTATTATTATTAAAGTACTAATATTATTAATTACTCTTAAATTATTGCAATTATTATGTCATTATTATTATTATTATCATCATCATCATCATCATCATCATCATTATCATGTATATAGCTACTTTATTGTGAGAATCCATTATGCTTAGTGCCTATTAATGACTTTAAGCTGTAAATATATTCAGAATATAGCAAAGCCTTTTGCACCTTTTTGCTTAAATATGACATAGATTGCATTTTTTAAGGATATCAGAACCTTTATAAAAAAGCCTTCAAAACTTAGTGAAATTGCTAAATAAATAAATAAATAACAAAATAAGCTTCATTTAACCAATTGATTTTGCACGGTTCAGTTGAACTAATCTCATTTCAGTAAATAATCTCCTAGAGTTGAAGGATACTGCAGATGACCAAGACTGTGCACAGGCTGCAGAGGATAATGCGCACTGGCCCCACCCAATTCCGGTCATGTGACGGTTGGGCGCGGTACGTAAGCCACGCCTGGACCCAAAAATAAGCCAAACCCAGGAAGAAGGCCAGGAATGCACCGAGCAGGTGAGCCCCCTTCACCACTGATTGCTGTATGGACACACACGGACGTGAACCAAACCATGCATAGAAAGGCATATAACACATTAAAAAAACACTGATAGCAAGTAGTAACCATAAACCACAATTTGCAGGTACAGCGAATATTAGAGAATATTGATTTGGCATAAAGTGAACTTATTATGCACAACACACACATACATATGTGTACCCAGGGACGGATTAAGCACCGGGCCGATTGGGCCGTTGCCCAGGGGCCTCTAAACCCAAAGGGCCCCGAGCTCTAAATCAATAATTTTTTTTTTTAGATATCTATTATAAATCCACGTAAATGTCAGCCTTATGTGAAATACCATTTGTTCGGCCAAATACATGCTGGACGACAGCAGTGCGAGCATAGACACTCGAGTGTGCACTCAGGGAATCTGCATCTCACAGGTGCAGCACGTTTATTTGAAGGACTACAGACAACAGCGTCTGGTTTACAAAACGCTTCCAAACACAAATATAAGGTGCAGTTTACCCTGGCTGTGTACAAAGTTGATTGGTTTAAATTCATATAAGCGACAGAATTCGTGCAACAGTATGGAGGACTTTAAAATGTTTAAGTCCTGCATGCATTTAATGTTTAATGATAAAGCGAAAGATGCCTTAATACCCTAAATACAGTATGTGCATGATAACCTTTTGTAATATTTGGTTAACCGCGAGAGTTCACGAATGGTTATTCTGTTATTTTTTGGGAGTCAGGACTCAGGAATAAAGAATGTTTATTCCCATGTGGATGCGTCAAACACAATCTCAGATTAGCAGGGAATAAAGTGCACAAAAAGAGCCTAAATAGCACAATACATAGATCTTCAAATGATAAAATCACTTTAAAGTCGAACAAAATAATCTCTGTCACTGCCTGCAACATAGTAGGCCTATTATTAATCAATGGAAAATGCATAATTCTGCCCGAGCAGGTTCACTTTCCATGAAGCAGCGAACGCTGCGGTTTATAGGACTTCTTCAGGATACTTTGATTTTTAAATGATTCAGAATTTAACTTGTGTAATTATTGTCTGCACACCAGAGCAAAAGGGGGAAATAAACAGTTGCTCACCATTTATCAAGTGCTGAAACTTTGCCAGGTGAAAACAATCTGGAATCATGTGTAACAGTCACATTAAGTCCAATTTGCAACCTGAACTTCATCAGAATGTCGATTTGTGACACCAGCGCTGAAAAAGCTTGATGCAGCGCAACAAATTGTGAAACAGAATACAGATGTCTCGAGATGCGTTAATAAATATTGAAATTCTTTTTAAGTTAACAGTGTCAGAAAAACTGTTTGTCGAGTACCATCGGACTCAGATCAGGTTGAAGACCTCTAAACACGTGCAGAATAACCGAATAGTGATTTTGATATTTGAATACCATGCACATCCCTATTAATAACGCATGATTTTGGATCGGTTCATAATTAAAAAGTACATATAATTGGCCATGTAAGACATTGCTCCAGACTTTTCTTCCGTCAATTTGAAAAATCCAACCAAATCTGGCAAGCGTCCTGTAGCGCGTAAAGGTGAACTTAGTTGCGTGACATGTCATGGGGGTCTCCATGGTGTACCAGCCTATGGGCCTCTCAGTTCTTAATCCATTCTTGTGTGTACCTGGAAGTTTCCGAGAACAGAAATGCCAATACTAGAGATGAAACCAAGCACCAAACTGGATGTGTTTGTATGAGATGCACAGCCCAAATCCCGAACCTGCTGAAATCTTATTGAGACGATCCACAGAGCTACAGAAAGAGAGACGAGGTCAAATAGAGACTGTACAGTAATGTAGGCCTGTTTCCAAATGAGACCAAAACACTCACCCAGAACACAGCAAATGTTGCAGACCTGAGAAAACAGGCAGCTTTGGGGGTTGTAAGAGCCACATGTGCTGAAGGAAACAATACACTCACATTCATTTCTATGTTTCTGCCACTGAAACATCTTACAGACACAAATCTTTAGTAAGACTGTATTATGCATTTTACACTCTGAAGTGTCAAAGCGCTCTGGTAATAAATGTCATTTTGGCTCATTTACTCACTGTTTAACTGGTATTGAAGTGTATACCTGATATACGGGAATTCTTCAGTTATATTTACTGTGTTATTGGACACAGCCATGCCATAGCTGCCACACATAGACACAGAGAGAGTTTTGAAACACTACAAATATTATAAAGTGGAAATATTATAAATTGGATATTGAAAAAAAGCGAGAAAATAAAGAAATACTCACACTACCCAAATGCCAACAGTCCCAAACACAGCCATGGTGACAGGAAGTAATGCCCACACCCACATGATGGACCAGTCAGATCACCTGTAGATAGACCAAGTGACATCCCCTCCATTAATATGTATTAATTTATTTCAGGCAGAGGCTATTTGCACCCCGATGCACTGCAAATAGTGGCAGATACTATTTTCATCCCTAATTAAATACTAAAATACAGTATAGGGGCATCACTGTAGCGTATTTATTGTGTTCATTTAGACACCATACACCAACCCCTAACCTAACCCTAACCTTCCCTTACAAAAATTAACCATGGTTTTACTACAGTAACCATAGTATCACCATCCTACCTTTTCTGCTATTACATTCCCTTGCACAGTATATAACAGATTTGTATTTGCACTACATATATGTGTGTGTGTGTGTGTGTGTGTGTGTGTGTGTGTGTGTGTGTGTGTGTGTGTATTTTGTCTTATTGTGTATTCTATATATACTTTATTTTATATCAAATTTTTATTCTTATTCTATTTCTATTATTATTATTATTATTATTATTATTATTATTATTATTATCTCTGTCTTGTTGCTGTATTGTATTGTTGTGCACTGGAAACTCCTTTCACCAAGACAAATTCCTTGTATGTGTAAGCATACCTGGCAATAAAGCTGATTCTGATTCTGTTATTTTGTAGTAAAATTATAGTAACTGCAAAATGGTTAAAACATGGTTACTATATTTAACACCATATTACTGGAGTAACACAATAGTTAATTGCATTAACACTATAGTTTCTGCAAACATGGTCACTATAATATCACTGTAATAAAACCATGGCTAATTTTAACCAGATCAAACCTTTCTCTAAACAGTACTGTGACAAGGAGGAAGGCGTGGTCGGGCCATAATGATGGACGCCCGGCGCTGAATCAGCCCAATCAGCGGGAGAGGGATAAAGAGGAGCCGGGGACGCCAGCTCAAGAGAGAGAGACGCACGTGTTGTGTGTCTTTGTTTTGTTTATGTTGGAAAGCAGTTTATGTTATGTTTAAGTTCCTTTGTGTCATTAAAGTTTATGTTCCTGCCTCCTCCTTGCCCATCCTGTGAATACGTTACATTGGTGCCAAAACACAAGAAGGAGGAGGGATGCGCTCTCGTGGAGTACTCGCCACTGCCGTCCACCAGGGGAGGAGCTATGGCCGTCCACCAGGGGACGGAGGAGTCACTGCCTGCCGCCGGGAGTTGGAGGAACCGCTCCGTCCACCAGGAAGGGGAGGAGCTGTTCAGTCTGCCAGGGGTCAGAGGACTTGCTGCCGTCCGCCAGGGGAGGAGCAACTGTCGTCTGCCAGAGGGCGGAGGAGTGGCTGAGGACCAGGCGACGACATGTCCAGGTACCGGTGAGCAAGTTTTTTTCTCTCTCTCCTCTCTCTCTCTCTGTCTCTCCCCCTCACTCTTTCCCTCTCCCCTCTCCTTCCCCTCATCTCTCCCAGGGCTCCAGAGAGGTGGGAAAGACCTGCCGGCAGAAGGACGGCCAGAAGGGCAACACCTCCCCTCCAGGAAGGGAGAGTAGGATAGTAAGTCATGCCGGATGTTTCCCCGGCCTGAATCGGGCAGCGGAGAAGTGTGACGAGGAGGAGGGCGTGACCGGGCCATAATGATGGACGACCGGCGCTGAATCAGCCTAATCAGCGGGAGAGGGTTAAAGAGTTCAAGAGAGAGAGAGACACACATGTTGTGTGTCTTTGTTTTGTTTATGTTGGAAAGCAGTTTGTTATGTTTAAGTTCCTTTGTGTCATTAAAGTTTATGTTGATTGTTCAGCCGATTCCCACCTCCTCTTTGCCCATCCTGTGAATACGTTACAAGTACCTTTCATTTTGTTTATAATTATAAGAAGTATTAAAGGAAATATTAATAGTGGAGACAGGAAACAGGATGGGAAAAAGTGGGACAAAAGGCGGATTCCAACCCACGTCATCCGCACAAAAAAAAAAGCCCATCCACAACATTGTTACACCCCACAGCATGCCACGCCACCGCTAGAGGCGCAGTTTTTCTTCAATTTCTGTGTTTCCACCAGACTATTGGAGTGCAAAATAGCTGCGCTGTGTGGTAGGTGCTATTTACACCTAGTGCACATAGTCACTAAATTTATTATGACATAAACTGAGACAAAACAAAGTATACTTTATTATCTGATGATGTTGCAGGGCATTCCAAATTACTGAATTTTGTCAAGTGAAGTGAACTCTTACATATATCCATACTCTTACAGAGTATATAGGGAGCATTGAACTCTATGGACCATGTGAATCAGAGCAAAACTCTAGATAAATAGACTGGTATCTGCTTTGATCTTTACAGCCCCCACCAGTATAAGTTATCACAGAATTTAAGTGTTCAAGGGAGCGTCAAATTTTCCTTCACACAACTTTCCTGGTTATAGTGTTTTTTTAAGGTCTATGGAAATCTATTTCTCTACAACTCTTCTAAAGAACATTCAAAAAAATTTCATTTTCACACCGCAATCTTCTCTTGTTGAGGTCTCATACCACATTTTTTTTCAGCAGTTTCCCAGAGCCTCCTCCAATTTTCTTTTCATTTGACAAAACCTGGTATGCAATTATAAAAAAATTAAATAAAAAAGTTTACTGCCTCTTAAGGAATTAATATTGCTGGGTTTCCCATTTGCTATTTTCTCAGGCCAGTCAAAGAGAATGGCTTTCCCTTTGAGCTTTGGGTTCCTCTTAGGATTTCTTTCTTACTCTTGTGTACATTATTATTATTTTTTACCACTAAAGCACATACCTGAGCCTAGATTAGTCTAAATCTAAAATCCTGTAAATAAGCTGTTACGGTTAATAATGTTGAACACTACAAATAAGTGCTCATGCAAAGCATCATATTAATACTAGAGTGTAGACACCAATTGATTTCCTGCATGATTGCTGAAACTTCACACTTACAACCACATTAAACTAGCCGTCTCTATTACTACTCATTCTGGTGAGCATTAAGCATCTGCATATACTGAGGAAACAAGCCTAAAAATTCAACAGCAGTCGCAAATATTCACTTTAAAGCCTGTTTATAAAGAGTCTTAGATTTAAAACACAAAGACCACTAACTGGAACAAGGGAACATACAGGAAAAGATAACTGAAGAGAACATGAGAAAGAAAAATTTAACTTGGAAGAAAGTTAAAAAGAATCTTAACTTGGTCAGTTTTATCATTGAAAAACAAAAAATAGAGGAATTTGACAATGAAAAAGAAAATTGGAAAAACATATATGCATGCGAGACTATGACTTACCATTCACTTACAGCTTCACTTATGTGTGTATATACATGTGTGCATGCTGATAAGTTCCTAGTTATCACATTACCATAATGTCTATATTACACATCTGTGTTTGCTTAGGGAAGGTCCAACAAAACATTAATAAAATTATCTAATCAGGCAATTATGTGACAGCAACTCAATGCATAAAAAGAAGCAGACATGGCCAAGAGGGTTACTTATTCCTTAAAGTTAGGATTAGAACCAAACAACTTTGTGCAACAGTATTACAAACTCGATTATATTCCACTAGGGCTGTCAATCGATTACAATTTTTAATCGAATTAATTATATGATATATTGGTTAATCAAATTAATCGCATATATAAATAATTGCTGAGAAAGGCCCTCAAATAACAATAATTCAATAATTATTAAATAATTATTGTTATATTTAACTAAATATAGTAATTCAGATTGCATTACAATATTGTGGCAGATGAGTAAAGCATTGATAAGGCAATACAAAAATGGCTTTAGAAGGTAATATATATATTGTATTTCCATTTAATTAAACATAAGCCTATCATTGGCCTACAGTCCACAGCAATCTATTTTGCTATTACATTAATCAATCTGTTCAAGATGCGTCTTTTCTAAGGACATGTCAATGTACACATGCATCAGATGGACGCTTTTGGATACACTTTGGTTACGTCGCATCATAAACACAGTGTTTTTAGGTCACTGTTTCAAGTTAAGCATAGTTTAAGTTTTTAAGTTAAGTTTGAGATCCCTGCATTCAGAATTGTGCTCTGTCCAGCTGTGTTTGAACACAATAATGCGTGTTTATCTTGTCACTAGTGTCAAGCAAGCCTGAGTGCGATTTGTTGTCTGTACAACTGCGTGTTGCCTTTAAAACTGGAGTTTCGCTTACTGCCCACTGCTGAAAGCAGGTGGTACTTCAAGCTTGAATTGCTCCAGAATATTCCTCATTACCATCCGGCTACATGATTAATCGCATAACTATTTTTTCAGCGCATATTGTTTTATATAATTAATTGCACTGTCTGATAAGTCGACAGACCTATTTTCCATTATTTCTATTTTCGATGAAATTCAGAGGGAATGTTGCAAGAAGCAGATCAGGAGGCCTGCAGGATTACATTTCAGAGGTTTGAGGTGATGTTTTTCAGTGTAATACGGTAACTGACCGTCACACATTTCAAACCATGTGTGGGTATGGACTTTGCCAGCGTCATTAATTTTATAACTGTGACAAATGTTTCCACAACCACACAAGCCATTAGAGGCGTGTGTGTGTGTGCTTACAAATACTCTTAACCCACTCCCGTCTTGATTATTCACACTCTTTCTAGTCTTGTGAATGAAAAATAGACATGTTTGCAAAATGAACCTTGATGAGCATCACCATATCACCTATAAATAACTGAATAATCTGTTGGTCTATACACTCATTAGTTTTACAACAGCTGATCCAGCCATAAATTGCTATGGAAACAAAGAGACCTTTGAAATCATTAAAATAGTATCCGATTATTATATACAAAAATTATGTAATAGACTTTAAAACAGTTGATTAATTTATGTATTAAAACAGATATAGGTGACAGTGGAATTTAGATGTTATTTTTCTAGATGTTTAAGACTTATAATGTGCAAAAGCGTTTTTTTTCTGTCAATATTAATAAAAGAACACAACATTTTTGACAACAACACATTTATTCATTGTCGTACAGCCTTGATTTGTCAGTAGTACAAAGATGTATTGGTGTGCACATTTCAGAGCTCTAGTTTGATTTTCACATCCATTTTATTTTGTATGGCTCTAAAACAGGCCTGACCTCCTCAGACAAAAACCTCATAACCTGAGAATCAGAGAAGAGAGAGAGACATAGGTTGGAGAGGGGATTACAGACCACTTCATATTAATAACATGTTAATATGTATATAATAAATAGTAATAAACACAAGAATAATAACATAAGATGTGAAATAATTTCTTGGCTGCACGATTGCACAGAAAGAGAGAGTCTAGGTGTATTTATACATGCATACCTGTTGTGGGTCCAATAGGGCATCCAGTTGACCAAGTATGGGAGCAAAATATGGATCAGCCAGAACTCGAGCCAGTAAGTCGTTGTCTCCCCATTCTTGTTTCACCACGGCTGCAGACTGCTGGAATAACATGCGTACCCTCTCATGACAGTCCTAAAAAACACATGACAATGCATCACTCAGCAAAAATGGCGGCCATAAGTGCCACTGCATTAACAAACAGCTTCATGCGGTTGTGTCTTTCCTGTATGAACAAAACTGCCTAATCATATTTGGGCAGATTTGTTGAAGCAACTTCAAATTATGCAAATATTGACTGTCACCAGATTTTTTCATTTATAAATTAATGGTCGTTCTAACCTGTCTGTTTCATCCAACCTTTACCATGGCCATGATGATGTTTTCAGTAGCCATGAAGGGCAGCTCATGACGAATATGCCTTTTAATCACCTACGAAAGAGAGTTTAGACACAGAAGTAAAATAAATTCACTGAGCTAGTAGCTTTAATGCTACCGTGACTTTGACTTGCTTTAACATTTGACCTTCAAGGAATATTCAGAGTTTGATACACGTTAAGCTCAATAGACAGCATTTTAGGCATAATATCGATTACAAACATAATTATTTTACTTGCCCCTCCTTTTCTTTAAAAAAAGCACAAATCTGGGTTACAGTGAGGCACTTACAATGGAAGTGAATGGGTCCAATCCGCAAAATGGGGCCAATCCGCAAACGTTTAAATACTCACCGTTTTAAAACTATTGTCACAAGATGTAAACAATATGCGTGCTAACATGATTTTAGTGATAAAATCACGTACTAACCTTTTCAGTGTAAATTTATATCCGATTTCACAACTTTTATGCCAAGACAATCTAACGTTGTATACCCTAAAACGACAGTAAAAACAGCAACAAATTTACAGCTCAACTAATACACAAGTTTTAACAGAAGAATTAAAGTGCTTTTATAAAATTATGAGCTTCACATTTCTACCTTTAAAAACTTTAAAAATTGGCCCCATTCACTTCCATTGTAAGTTCCTCACTGTAACCTCAATTTTTGAATGGCGCTAGATGGCGCCACTGAATGCAAACTGTTTTAAACACGGTTGAGTAATCTTTGATTACTAATCATGCAAGGACATATTGCGGTTTCAATTTTAATTCAACCCATAGTGCTCCATTAACAGATATCATACCAATATCTCAGATATCAGTGTTTTCCCTCAACATGAACTGTAAGTGCTGCTTTTACAGTTGTCATGCTGGTTTTTCCACAAAAATGCGAAAATGTACGAATGTGACAATAAATAAAAATGTAATATTGCATGTTCTTAGGATTGCCAACCCTTCTTCATCATGTGGCTAGTATTATTTCTGGATTGTGTATTTAAATACACAGTTTTTACAGAGAGGGGTCTCCCAAAAACTCATGTCCATTTTTTAAAAAAAATTTTTTTTACATCTGTAACCCAAGTTCATTTTCTGATCTAAATGGGGGAAAAAACTTGTAAAGACTGAACATTTTCTAATGTCTGGACCACTGTTACATCTTTGTCAGTGTTTAACACTGAAGTGAGGGCATTCAAATACAAATGTGACTGTATGGAGATGTGGTCTGTCAGCACATACACCATGTCTCCAACTTCATATCTTGTGAATATAATAAACCTTATTCCCATTAAACCTCATCTGGTAAAATACATATACAAAACCCTTCATCTTGTGAATATAAAGGCTATGAAAAGCATAATTTTGTGATTACTTATACAGTATATATAGCATTGTAACTTAGCCCAGTCTTCATCATTTCAAAATAAGAGTCCCTTGTGTTTTAGGCTTTTTTATAGTTAAAATCTCATATAATAATTTTTTTTTTTTAAATTATTATTATTGGGATTTTGGTTGCACAATAAAAAGCAACAATGGGAATTAGAGAGAGGAAATACTCTTGTAGACTCTATGTATATGCCCATCATAGTAAGGAAAGACTAAGACATTTTTTTTACATTCTATAATTCTATAAAATTGTTCTGATTATCAATGAGTGAAAAACCCAGCTATTCACCTTATCATGATCTCCTTGGAAGAGCTGCAGGAAGCTGGCCTGAGTGCCTGTGGTTCCTTTGGCATCTTGCGATGGGGGGGGGGGGGCAGCACAGATGCTGGCACACTCCCCCCAGTCAGGGGGGCGTGCTGAAGCGGGTTTCGCCCAGTGCGCCATACAAGCTAGAACTGCTACTGGAGACAGGTAAGGGGAGAGAGACCATAAACCCAAAACTGACCTGGAAGTATTGTCAAGTAAAAGATGTTTAGAAAGGTTAAAAGATGATATTGAAAAATACAAGATTTGAAGAATATGTCCAAATGTGTAAATGATGAGACAGACCAATGATGATGAAAAGATATAAAGACGATAATAGAGAGGGAGGAAGAACAAGAACAGAAATGGAAGAAAAGTTAAAAACACAGAGCATTTCTAGACACTTTTGGTCCGCTATATTGAGCTGGACATGTACTCACTGAAAGTGGGTGAAACCCAGAGTGGGCAGATCAGCGAATGTCTCTGCAAAGTTAGCCAAAATGTCGATCACACGAGCCAACTAGAGGAGAGAGAAAGTTGATAACAGTAAGAGCTTTATTGCTGTGGACAGCAGTAGAGTTTGTTTTTAAAATGATGAATGTCAGAAACCTTCGGTAGCAGGATATCAAATCCATCACGCAGCATCATCAGATCCTAAAGACAAAGAAAAAATCATTCAGACCTCAAAAACACACATTTAACCTTTTATAATAAATACCTCGGGTCTTTTGTAACCCGGGACCTCATTCCAAGGGGGCGTGGGGTTATGCCCACACCTCTTTAATATTCATCAACCTTTCTCTTCTGAATAGAGTAACAAAAAATTGTCTTGTAAATGCTTTGAAAAATGTACACTATCTGAGCATTTTGCAGATCCATTTGTGATAGATATACATGCAGGGTCTCTAAACACCCAAGGTATGTAATGATATTTGGTGAAATATCCATGCATTTAAGGGTTGACGTTATCCTACTGTAAGGGCATTTCCACATTCAAAATCTTTTAGATTAGAATTCAGTATCTTAGAACTAGTTCATGTTCTGTTGAAGTACTCTATTGTCATTGTACTCAGACAATAATAGGACTTCCATGGCAAATGGTAAACAGTAACCATGGCAACGGATGATAAAACAGCAACATTTTCCCCTGACCGTATTGTCTCCCACATAACAGGAAGTGGCACCCAGGTTTATGATGGGTGCAGCTGTGGGACAGCAGTGGGCGAATGTGTGGATGTGAGCCATAACATCATGCCTCAACTTCTTCTCCTCCTCTGTGGCCATGACAAAGTCGATGTCCTCCAAGTGAGACTCCATCTCGCTCACCTGGGCATCGGTGATGGGGAGACCCAATGCCTGCAGAGACGGGCGTAAGAAAGCTATTGAAACGATTCTGGGATGCACTGCAATTTCAAATGCTACGTTAGAATGATTTACATAACTATTTCCCTCGTCTTTAGCCACAAAAACAGAGAGAGAGAGAGTGAAGGACAACCCCTCAAGAGACTCTCCTGTTACTCTGACATTTATATAGTTATTTTAAAAACACTCTCTCTCTCTCAGGCCTTCATTTGGAAGTGTTTGTTCATGTCTTAGCATGTCTCAAGGACTAGATTGCAGTTCTGTAGAGAGTGACTTATGAACAGAAACCTGTTTGTCTTTCTACCACCCCTCTATAACAGTATCATATCAGAGGAGGACTTGCATGTGACCAGAGGACTGTATTTAATTAAAGGAATAGTTTACCGAAAAATCAAAATTCTCTCATCATTTGCTCAAACTCATGCCATCCCAGATGTGTATGACTTTCTTCCGCTGAACACGAACAAAGATTTTTTGAAGAATATCTCAGCTCTGTTGGTCTAAACAATCCAAGTAAACAGGGTCCAAATATTCTAAGCTCCAAAAAGCACATAAAGGCGGCATAAAAGTAATCTGTATGACTCCAGTGGTTAAATCCATATCTTCAGAAGCAATATGATAGGTGTGGGCGAGAAAAAGATCAATATTTAAGTCCCTTTTTGCTATCAGTTTTCCTCCTTGCCTATTGGGTGGAGATTTGCATGAAGAATGTGAATCGCCAAGAGAAAAAAAGAAAGAAGAAGAACTCTTAAGAGAGAGGAGCACTTATGAGGGCTGTTTGAAAGTGGATATTTATACTAAAAATGTTGATCTGTTTCTTAACCACACATATTAAATCGCTTCTGAAGATATGGATTTAAACACTGAAATCATATCGATTATTTTATGCTGCTGTTATGGGCTACTTGGTGCTTCAAAGTTTTGGTAACCATTCACTTGCATTGTAAGAACCAACAGAGCTGAAATATTCTTCTAAAAATCTTCATTTGTGTTCAGCAGTTGAAAGAAAGTCATACACATCTGGAATGGCATGAGGGTGAGTAAATGATGAGAGAATTTTCATTTTTGGGTGAACTATTCCTTTAACATTTTCGTCTTTACTAATCAAACAGAGTGTGGCTTCCATTTGGAGTCTTTTATTTTATTTTTATTTTTTTTCATAAACACATTAAAATATTTTGGATATGTTTTCCTAAAAACTGTATGCTTGAGGAAGTCTTGAGAAATTATTTACAACACTGAATACTGTCATAATTATTTATAAATCATAAGGGTCTTCATCTCAACAACCCCTGAACGCCAAGCACGGTTTGGACTATTTTAACTATTGGAGCATCTAGCCGCGCACCTCATGATAACGCTTTTGGTTTATTATAAACTGCCACAGAGCAATTTAATATTAAGAGTTGTCATTACTCTGATAGGCTATACTCTTGCTGCAAAAATGTATTCGGCCATGTTCTTGTGTACTGTGTAGTTTGGGATTTTGAAGCTAAAATATGGATATGTTCTAGTCTGGTGTGCGCAACAGGACCTGGTAGTTACAAGACTGGCATACGTTTGACTGATATTGTACCATGTTTAAAGAGTATGTGCGAGTGATATGAATGCACTGATAATATAATGCACTTAAGTTCGATTGTGCTTTTGTGTTGGATGGGGTTCAGTGTGTGTGCACGCGCACGGCGTGCAGGGGTGTGTGAGAGAGAAGTGATGAAAATAATCATTGCTGCACTTCATGCTTTATCTGTATTGAAAAACTTGCGACGAATAATGAGAATCGTTCATTCACACAGTCTCAGTATCAGCAGTGATTTGTTTCCACTGTGCTGAACTTTCCCCCTTAATTATCACCCCCTCCCACCTCTGCGGTTATCTGTCAGCCCATAAGAAAAGTTTACTCATGTGCTTGAAGATGATCTCTCCCTCCCTGCTTTTTGGCTTCAAACACACGAGTTATTTGCACATGTGCTATTATTAATAGCACAGATCAAGTTTTTTAAAAAAATGGTTCCCTTCCTAATATACATCCTCTGACATACCATTAGTAAAACCCTATGAATGAGCCATGTGATGTCATAAACCACTATATGGATGGGATTCGTTTTATGTGGGGCAATGTAATGTTTGCCAGAGCTTCTCATTGATTTTAATCCCTTCCAAAATGAGCATATCAGTATTTTTTCGGGTCTTTTTTCTGACTTTTTTCGGAAACGCGCACGACAAAGATTACAGTGTTTTTATCTTCTATAACATGCCCTAAAAATAACCTAGGTTTAGGTGGCCCACTGTGAATTGACATGCTGGTAAATAGCCAGTGGATACGCACTGTCTGTGAGCACTTTATTGTTTTTGAAGTTCTCTGTCTAAAGTCATTGGTCAAAGACACCAGAAAATGAAAAGACGCAATTCACATCCAACACGATCTCATGAAAAGCCGTACATAATTTACAAGTTGGCTATTTCGTATGGTCTCGCTCGATGTTGTTGGCATAAACTCGTACGACTTCATCACGTGCAAATTCCCGGATATCTGATGCGGAAGTGAGGCGTTAAGGACATACATATTAATATTATGCCCTTACCCAAACCCCTTATCTAAACTTAACCTATCAGTAGAGTGTGTAAACAGGAAGCTGTTGTGTGTGACAGAAGCAAGTAATTGTCTTTTATTAGATGGAAACGATGTCTAGTGGTTTTGCGGCCCGTTTCAGCTTATTGTCACCCGTTCGGCCCCGTTTCATGGCCGGCCCACTGGGAAAAGTCCTGGTTCTCCCGGTGGCCAGTCCACCCCTGCTTGAATGTATTTTTCATCTTTTTTTAATTCCAGAGAGTAATAGAGCATTGCAATCTGTTGTAATTTGTCAAATATTCCAATACATTTCTTCTAATAATCCCATTATGCACAAGTTTAATATTTTCTCCATAATTAATCAGCACAGCTAAATACATTTCCTCATAGATCAATAACGTGAAATGGCAGTGTAAAAGCAGTAAACACACCTATAGAAATCGCTTAATCCCATGAGAACTGATGATAAGAGATGTCCGCTGTAAAATGTCATGAAAACTAATCTAAATTAATAGCCATAGTTAAATATAATATTTATAATATTATACACCTTTAATTAATTGACATCTTTATTTAATTTTGTAATTGGCAGTTTATTGTTTATCATGTTCATCTGGTCACCCTACATGCAAATGCAAAAATGCACCTCCCACAACAGCACCCCCAACATAAATCATCATCCCACGGCCCTGATCATGACTGATCAGTACATCTTTGTTCTGACTGTGTAAGTACACAACAAATCAATTTCTACAGTCAATAATATAGAACTTCAAATAACTACACAACTCACATACACCCTTAAGTATTTATTTAAAAGGACCTCCTTTCACTCTATAGATTCAGAGTTGGCAACTCGAGATATCCACTAACTCAAGGTCACATAGTCAAGCTTGGCATTCAGAGAGTCTCATTCACCTGTGAATAAACGTTGAAATGCCGGATGGGTCAGCTACCATAAAACATCTATATTTAAGAAGCAATAATTGCACGAGACATAACCGACCTTCTCAGCCTTGGCGAGATAAAGCCACAGTTTTCTCCATGTGCTGAATTTCTTCCTGTCGCTGAAGTTAAAGGCCATCAAATGGACACCAGCCGTGAGCGGTACTTCATGAACTCGTCCCCGGATCCCTCCAGTCCTGCAGCGTGTCAGTAAAGCGAGCTGCACCGAGCACAGAATTCCTGCCACCTATTGAACTGAAATACTGAGATACTTAATAATGCAGATAATGAATCTGAGAAGATGACTGTTCTTATTGGTTTTATTTCTTCCATCCACTGTAGAGCAAGTAATATGGCAATTAATTCTGTTGTGAATACTGATCAATGATGTGTTGTCCTTTTTGCCATTTTTACACTGGAATGGGGTACATACACTGCTGCCGCTGTCAAACCTGAGTCTGGGTTTTTGAGCCATCTGTGTAAAACTATATATTATGGAGTAATAAGCTTGATTCAGGTACTGCTTTGCCACTATATCTATTTGGAGGTACCTGTTTTTATTATGGATATCTTCTTGAAGCTGAAAGTCAAGTGAAGGCAGTTGAAATAACCAAGGTGGAATTACTGGAACTACCACTGTAGGGCCAACCTCAATTTCTGTTATTCCCATACCCTGTGCCTCCTTATTAACAATCCACCCAAAGCTATTTATTTTCCTGGACTCATATTCCCAATACTCCTCCAGGACATTTTTAGTTGGGTGTATCCCTGTATGACCCTTTAGTGAAGTCCAGTATACCATTCTTAATTTGAGCCTTCTGATTTCTAATGGCATCTCAATCTCCCTTGCAGTGCTGGTGTAGACGATGACCTAAATGTTCCACAACATATTCGCAGACCTTGGGATTGTATTGTTTCAACCTTTCTATGGTGAACCATATACTATACATCCATAGTCAATGGCTGATCTAATTAGTGCACAATATATTTTCTGAAGCGATGTACGACTTGCACCCCAATCTACTCCTGCCAAGCACCTTAATACATTCACCCCTCTTTTACATTTTTGTATTAGTTTCTGTATATGCATTCTAAAGGTCAATTTTGAAACCATCCATAATCCTAGAAATCTTATAGCTGAAACTTGTTCCAATTTATGTCCATAAAAATTGAGGTTAACTGAAGGATTATTTTACTTTTTTGAAAAACAGATAACTTGTGTTTTTGCTACCGAAAACTAAATCCCCAACCATTCGCCTACTTTTCCACCTCATTTACAGCTGTCTGCATGCTTTTAACTACAAATGGAACATTGTGTCCTCTTTTCCATAACGCCCCATCGTCAGCATACAAAGATCTTCCTGTTCCAGTATTAATCTCAGAAACGTTTACGTTAATCATGATGTTAAATAGAACTGGGCTGCAGACACTGTCTTGAGGAGTACCATTCTCTACCAAATATGTATATGAGTATGAGGATCCCAGCCTAACTTGAATTGTTCTACCAAGTAAGAAGTTCATGATCCAGTTGTACATTCTTCCACTAATTCCAATTCGGGCCACTTTAATTCATAATCCCTCTTTACACATCATACCATACGCTTTTTCTATGAATACTTCCACCAATTCTTCTATCTGTTTGTGTGGCACTTATGTCCACAAATTCAGAAAAATGATTGCAAATGTAAAAATATGAAGGAAGTTTTCATGTTTGATGCTGACAGAGGTCAAGGTCCTCCATCAATGACAGAATCAAATATGTTTATTTGATTTAACTGGCATTTCTTATTGAAGATTCTAAAAATATGAACAGGTTCTCATGGCACGTTAACATAAATGTGGTCATGCAATTTCGCCATTTTACAGACGCCATCCACATGTAGTAAAAGATCAGACCAGTTATATTTGTGAATCAATGTCACAAAAATGTCTCAAAGTTATCTCTACACCAAAAGTGCATTCATATACATTTTTGAAGCCAACTACAAAAGCAATTTAATAAACTAAAAGTAACTTTACGGGGCTAATCCAACTGAATATGAAATGACGTGTATTTGTGCATTTGTGTATTTCACAAATCAACAATATCTTTCTTCCAAAGACATTGTGGAACATGGTTATATTACACACAGAGTGATAATTCAAACAATAATTGAAAAAATATGTTTGAGTTTGTTAGATTTGCAATGTAAAGTAAAAAAAACATGCAAACATACCTCCAAATGCTTTTTTAGATTTGACGTAGAATCCTTCGCAGTTGGCAGGATATTAACTTTTGAAGGGAAGAGTTTACATGGCATATATATATATATATATATATATATATATACTCAGGGTTTTGGCGTAACGGAATACATGCAACGGGATTACGTATTTAAAATACAAAATATAAGTAATTGTATTCCACTACAGTTACTATTTAAATCATTGGTAATTAGAATACAGTTACATTCAAAAAGTATTTTGACTACTGAAGAGATTACTTTGCATTTTATTGTCATTTGTTTCATTTAATATTTAGTCCTTTCAGATGGAAAACATTTATACATATAAATGATGCGATCCAAAGTGCATTTGAACAGCGGTGAAACACTTTCTTATGATGTGTTACATTCATACGAGCAGACAGAGAAGTAAGTTTGAAGTAAGTTTGGAGCAGAAGAAATAGAAATAAACCTTGTGTAAATTGTCATCTTTATGCTTAGCTAAAATGCTGTTTCTAGCCATTTTACATGCACATTACCCGGCACAATCATATTTTTTTATCAAGAAAATTCACGTTAGATCATAATTTCTTCTTTTCTAGTAAGACCTTTGATATTAGGGCAAAAATCGTATACTTGATAATAATTGTTGTATTGTTTTCCTGTATCTAAAACATATCTAAAAATCCTTAAAACAAGATCAATTAGATTTATCTTGTTTTAGAAGCAACACTGCATAAGATATTTAGGTTTTTCAGAGAATGTATTTTTAACATGTGTATTTTGTCTTACTGTACTGGCAGAGTTTTTATAGTCAAAATAAGTGAAAAAATCTACCAGTGCTGAAGAAGTAATCCAAAGTATTTAGAATACGTTACTGACCTTGAGTAATTTAACAGAATACGTTACAAATTACATATTACAGCATGTATTCTGTCATCTGTAGTGGAATACTTTTTAGAAGTAACCCTCCCAACCCTGTATATGATACCAGTGAATGTTTATCACTTACTTTTTATATCTTCCTGGGTGCTGACATGATTGTGTGATGTCACGCACCTGCATCTAGGTGAAATCGGAGTTTAAAATTTCTTGAAGTGGCTTTCCATTGCACTTTTCCCAGTTGGAAGTTGGAAAATCCGACTTGCTGAGTTGAATGGAATGCAGCATAAGATGCATGTAAATCTGGGAGAGGGGCTCCGAACGCCAGCATGTGAGAGAGCGCTTGCCATCTCGGAAACATCGCAAAGACAGCATGAAATAAATTGCAGCCTCATTTCACTGACCTCAAACATAACTTCTGAATATTCTTCATTCCATGAACTTTGGAACTTTGGCAAATAAGTAGGGATGGCCCGATACCATTTTTTTGGAGAACGGGTACAAGTACCGATACTTCCTTTACAGTACTCGGCGATACCGATACCAGTTTTTTTTTTGTTTTGTTTTTTTTTCTAATGTTACAGATAAAAAATAAAAAAAAAATCTTTTTTTTTTTTTTTTTTTTTTTTTTTTATGTATATATAAAAATAATAACTGTAAAGAAAACCAAGAGAGATGAACTGTTAACTTCACTGGTTCCAACTATTGTAACTCAAATGTAAAGTCTGTCCAAGAATTATTTTGCATATTTAAGGGGAAGATTCTTTTTCATGACAAAAAGCATCTCTGTATGTTAACATGTATCGCCCCATGAAATCCATTTTATTTTATAAAAAAAAAACAAAAAAAAATTATTTCACAAATTCCATATTTAACAGTATAATTCAATGTCATCATTAAAGGGTGTCTAAACAAATTAATTCAATAAAACATTCATTAAATGAAAATAGAACAGTTATCAGTAATTTTCAACATACCATTGTATTATTTTATTATATGAAGGACATCCCTACAGATATGCAACTAGGTGTTCTCTGGTGCAGGCCGTTTGACCCGCAAAACCCGCAAGATTCCAGTCCATGCTGCTGATACAGAATCAGAATCAAATGAGCTTTATTGCCAAGCATGCTTCCCCATACAAGGAAGTTTTCTTGGTGACAGGAGCTTCCAGTGCATAAACAATACAACAAGACAGAGATAATAATAATAATAATAATAATAATAATAACAAAACTGAATAAAAATATAAAGCGAATAGAAATATAAGTATATAGAGAAATACACAATAAGACAAAAATATATATATATAGTAGATACAAATACAAATCTGTTATATACAGTGCAAGGGAATGTAATGCAGAAGAGGTAGGATATGTTAAATAAAATAATTGACTAGGCTGTGACTTGCACGTAACTATAGTATAGATTTTAACTGTTCATGAGATGGATAGCCTGAGGGTAAAAACTGTTCCTGTGCCTGACAGTTCTGGTGCTCAGTGCTCAGTAGCGCCGTCCAGAAGGCAACTGTTCAAAAATGTAATGGGCAGGGTGAGTTGGGTCCAGAGTGATTTTTCCAGCACATTTCCTCA
The DNA here is from genome assembly GCF_019703515.2 of Myxocyprinus asiaticus. Lineage (NCBI taxonomy): Eukaryota > Metazoa > Chordata > Actinopteri > Cypriniformes > Catostomidae > Myxocyprinus > Myxocyprinus asiaticus. The sequence continues at coordinate 41,138,627 of NC_059356.1, read as the reverse complement.
CTCTGGAAGTGTATAGTTCTTGAAGGGAGGGCTGGGGGCAACCAATATTCCACTCAGCAGTGCGAACTGTCCTTTGTAGTCCTGGAGCCGGATTCACGAAAATGTTCTTAAGAAAAAAATGAAGACATTTCTTCTTAAGAACGTTTCGTGAATCCGGCCCATGATGTCCGATTTCTTAGCTGAGCCAAACCGGACAGTGACTGAAGTGCAGAGGACAGACTCAATGATCGCTGAGTAGAACTGTATCAGCAGCGCCTGTGGCAGGTTGAACTTCCTCAACTGGCGAAGGAAGTACAACCTCTGCTGGGCCTTTTTCACAATGGAGTCAATGTGGGTCTTCCACTTTAGGCCCTGTGAGATGGTTACGCCCTGGAACCTGAATGACTGTTCAGGATGGTGAGGGGGGTCAATATTGGGGTGTTCCTCCTAAAGTCCACAATCATCTCCACTGTTTTGAGCATGTTGAGCTCCAGGTTGTTTACAGTAAATGCTGAGGAGATGTTTGTGTAGTTATGGCTAAATGTATCGACAAAGAAACATTTATAGCACATTTGATTAATGTCAGCAAATGCTACATTACGCTGTGTTGTTGTGAATTTGACAAATAAATGTTTTAACTGTGATCTTTTTATTTTGAGCATAAGTAACTTATGGTCAAGTCTCATCACATGCAGGCTAACACATAAACATTACATTATATAAGTGCAGGTGCGCTCGGTATAATACTAAAGAGCTAACTAAGCTTTTTGTTTAAAGATAACAAATAATAAACTTGTGAAGATGAATAAACACCTTTGGTGATAAATAACTGAAAAATCTGTTGAGTCTATGAGCATTAGGGCCTAGAAGTATGCTATTACATACTCATTTCCATGGGAACATTTCTGAGGTAAAATCAATTGTTAAACATTAACACTATCTAAAATGCATTTAAAACAGTGAGGAATATTACTCACGCACAACAGCACCAGATAAAGAAAAACAGATGTTTCTTTAACAAATAAACCAGAAGCCAGGACACCTTTTCAAACCAAAACTTTTGCATGTGCTAATGTAGACAGATTGCATGTGGAAGCAGGGAATTTTGTAGAAGGATTTCTTGTCTTGTGGCGCCCTCTGGTGGACATAATTGATAAAAAAAAATCCTGCATCTGTAATTCACATAGTTGAATAAACTAATATTTTTGATGTGTTGCTGACAACAGAAATTGGTGAAATTTAGCATGTCATCAGACTGTCCTGGCGTTTATTATCAAAATAATCAAATTTGACATAAAAGATCCTGTGGATTCTGTGGACACAGCTATTTGGGTGTGACATTTCAACTGCTTTGAGCAAAGATAGGATTTTCTTACGTTATAGCGCCCCCTAGCATAAAAAAATGAACGAGACTCGGCAAGTTTCTTCAGAGTGTTCTCTTTTCCATGTGTGCAAAGTTTTGTTAAGTTTAAAAATTGCTCTTTTAAGATACAGGCTAATTAGACATTAAAGGCCACACCCCAAAACGTATTTGCTTATATCTTCTGAACGTTTTGACAAATCAAAATTCTTTTAACAAATTTTTGTCATGATGGTCTGTAGATGATTTCTACCAAGATGCGTGCGAATCGGACAAACGGCCTGAGACGAGTTAAAAAAAAGTAGGTATATCAAAAAATCAAAGTCGTAGAACACTTTTGTTGTAGAAATGAAAATTCACATGACCATATTATTTTGGGGCACTGATGGATTCAGAAAAGCTTTAGAATTTTATTCTAGCCTATACGGTTCCAGAAATATTAGCAAAAAGGCAAATTAGCTAATTATAGCGCCACCGTGTGGCCGATTGTCATGAAATTTAATATACCGCTTCATGAAGACACCCTGCTTATGTATAGAAAGTTTCATAACCATCAGCCATTCCCAATATGAGTTATTAGGTGCTGGATTTTGATTAGCCGCTGGTGGTCATATTTGTCGATTTGTCAAATAGAATTTTTTTTTAAATATGTTAGCACGTAAACCAAAGATGATGCATATTTAATTTGAACTTTGTCACTCAAACGGATGTGAAGTTATGACAGTTATGACTAGTGGCAGAACTGTACGAAACTTTGCGTACATCTTCAAAACGTCCTGCTGACTACGTGTACCAAGTTTGGTTACGTTTGGAGTTTGCGTTGAGTAGATATTGATCAATTACTCAAATCGCATTAAACTGAAGGAATTGTATCGTTAGTATTTTCGGAATGATTTAACGTATCAAAGTTCTTTGAAAAACTTTTGTCAGGAGGGTCTGTAGATGATGTATACCAAATTTCGTGGCAATCGGACAAACGGCCTAGGAGAACTTCGAAAATGTAGGTTTTTCTTCGAAAAATTCAAAATGACGGAAACATTTTATAGACAGAAATTAAATCGGAGATATATGTTTTTTAGGGCTTGTCTCAAGGAATCAGAGGACAAAAGAATTATGATTCTGGAGATATGAGTCAAAACTTAAAGGTGCTTATTATAGCACCACCTAGAGTCAGATGGGTGTGCGTGTATGGGCCGCCACAGTCTAGATAATTAATGGGAAACACTGCGGCGGAACGGAGAATTTAATCATTCAAGAAAAAAAAAGGTAGGCTATTTAAAACAGCAAGAGAAGGGATGCTTGCAGTGTTAAATAACTGTCAGAAGAAGAGTTTTACTTTTGTACGATATAAATAGCTTATGTCGAAAATCTAGATATTATTATTAATAGTTTACCAATATTTTTGAGGTTTTTCATTCAAAGCCTATAATCGTGTGTAATTTTACATAAGTTTTGAGGAGGATATTTAGCCTATTTACTGTGTTCACTTTGCATCATATCTTGTAAAACATATTCTAACATTTACTTTCCTAATCTGTCACGTACGATCGACTGTCACTATAGCAAAGAAGAAATGCTTTAGAAATTATAGTTTCGACATCAGGAATTGAAGTCGCATGCACGCAATGGAACACAGAACACCATAACGGCACCTGCAGCCTGCTGCTTAAAGTCCCTACTAAGAATGACACCGTTCTTTTTTGCTTTATGTGATGTCATGAAAGAATATTCCGTTTGAGCCCGCATACCCTTAATAATGATTTTTGTCATCGCTTTGTAGGTTCACGCGAAGAGTATAAACATACAGACACACCACATCTCTGCACATGAGCGCAAGGTATTTTGAATACAATTGAGAAAGTAGTCGGATTCAAATGTTTACATGGCTAATATTTTTATTTTAATCGGATTATTTTAGGTCTACACCACCCCCTTCAATCAGATGGAAATTTCATTAGAATCCAGCTCAATCGGATCATTTTTGTGTTTATATGAAGGCTTTTCAATCCGATTGAGCTATCAGTCGGATTCTAAACGAATTATTTGGTTGCATGTAAACGTGGTGTTCGTACTGTTGACATGAGAACTGTTGCGACCGAAGCGTTCAGTCTGATTTGTGAACTAGTTGGAGCGGAGAATAGGAAGGAAAAGCAGATAATACCAGTTCTAGGATCATATTACTCCCGGTTATCGGCTCAATTCGAGTCGGAGTGTCCAACACGTCCAGGCACGTCCAACAGTGAGTTATGATTGAGTAACTTGTGCATCAGTGTTGACTCGAGACGTGAACTGTTTCAAATGATTCACTCCGATTCGTTGAACTGGATCAACTCGTTCACTGAAAAGAACCAGTTCAAAAGAAAGATTAGTTCACGAACTGGACATCACTACTGTGGGTTTTTTTATCGTCCTCTGGTGGCGACACTGGGGTAATGCAATTACAGCGACCGGGTTTAGAGCTTTCTCGCTTTATTCAGAGTGAATATGGGTAAAATGGGACACTTTTGGATATTTTACTTTTCCTGCACTTTTAAATTGTGATCGAAATGCCATTTAACCTAACAATATACTGTCTTTATGAAAAGCTTAGGATGTTTCCTAGTACCTTTGAAGACCCTCTTCAAAATCCCAGATTTTTTCAGGCAGCACTGGTCAAATTTGACACTTGTGTGTTGTCAAAGTGGGACACTTTAAGGAATATTCTGGGTTCAATAAAAGTTAAGCTCATTCAAGAGTTGATTACCATCAATCAGTTTAAAAAAATCAAAAATCTAGACAGTGAGGCACTTACAGTAGAAGTCAATGTGGCCAATTTTTGGAGGGTTTAAAGGCAGAAATTTGAGGCTTATAATTTTATAAATGCAATTCTATTAATTCTTCTATTAAAACGCATGTAATTTGTGAGCTGTAAAACTGCAAATAAAAGTTGAAGAAATGCATTGTAATTTTGAAACGTGTAAAATCATGACCACTGACAGAATATGCCATATCAGTAACCCTATAAAAGCAGTTTCATTCTACATGGAGAGGGTCTCCTCATGGGGGCTGTCTTGTTAGAATCACATGAACAGCTGAATAATACTTGCTTAATCTCAGTAAAGACGGCCCCATTTGGAGCAATAAGGACCTATTGTATAAACACAAATCTCTTTTCTTTGATGGCTGGTTTAAAAATGGTATTCTTTTTGTATCACAATTTTTCAATCAAAATGGATCAATTTTATTTTTTATCCAAGCATGGAATTCCTCTGACTCCAATAGAATTTGCCATTGTGGCTGATGCAGTACCACAAGGAGTACTTATGCTTTTCAGGGGGTTTTGTCCAGCGACTCTCTCTTCTCACTCAGTGGATCTGTGTAAAATATTTGTAGGTAAACAGTGCTTTTCTTCTAAATAAAATAAATAATAAGAACATCAGAGCTTTGTTTCAGGAGGAACTGGTTTCTACTCCTTATGTGATTCCTTATTGGAATGGTATTGCAAGCGATATTCCTTGGAAGAATGGTCTTTACCTCCCAAATATCTTGTAACTAACAAAGAAATAACATTTAAACTGATTCATAGATTTTATCCAGATATGTGCTCTCTCAAAAGACTTAAAAATTATACTAATACAAATTGTTCTTTTTGTTTAGAGAAGCCTGAAATGTCTTTGCATCTATTTTGGAATTGTACTTATACAGTGAAAATTAGTTGTGACATTCTTGATTTCATTAAGTGTTATGTAAATCCCAATTTTGTATTTACTTATAGAAATGTCATCTTTGGTTTTCACGAATGTAAAAAATGAAATGATGCTTTTATCATAAACCTTATTTTTCTGTTAGCGAAATACCATATTTATAAATGCAAATTCTCCAAAACCAAACCGCTCTTTTTGAGGTTCAAACATGAAAATGTATTTTGAGTCCATTGAACTTTCAAAAAACTTAAAAGCAATAAGAACTGTGTCTCTGTATAAATGGCCGTGGCTTGTTGGGAAAAAAAGAGATGCCCCCTGTCATTCCACTTTTTAATTGTATTTTTGTTGTTTGTTTTTTGTGTTTGTTCTTTAAAAAAAAAAACTCTGCAAAGACGGACAGACAGCCAGACAGCCAGATAGACAGATAGATAGATAGATAGATAGATATTTGATTTGTCTTTAAAGAATAAGGTATTTCTATTTTTCAAAACAATCTCAACAGATGCAAGGCTCTGCAAGAGTCCGGAGAGCTTTGGGGTCCCTCTAGTGTTCCAATGCGTTTGGCTTTAGGTCATACTGCAGAATCAGGTGGGCAGGGATGATTTCAACACTTCCATGTTCTCATTGGTCTAACGAGAACCTTTGCTCCACCCTTATACAAGCCCTCGTCCCATCTCCCTCCCAATGAGTCACCATTAGGTTGTGCTGGGAAGAATTGTGGGTGGCTGTTTACAGTATCGCTCTGTCAAACTCTCCTCACTAACTCTCCAACGATTATAAGCACATGCCACATCTTCTGTCTGCACTCTTCTCTTCCTTAGGTCTCTGTCTCCCAGCAAACTCTCCCACTATCTGCTTGTGTCATTTCATGAAAGAAAGCAAAAGCAAAACAGAAGCAGAGAGAAGGGTTGGGAGGATAAAGGGTTATTAGGAAATCAGTGGGAGTGGGAGAGAAAGAGAGAGAGAGTAGGAGGGAGATGAGAGGGGAGTAAGCCATGTTTTGAGCACAGGCTACTGACCGCTTAGACAAAAAAGAAAAAGATAGAAAGAAAGTGCGAGACAAGGAGATAAACGGCCAGCAAGACACAAGATGGCTACAGTCTCTTCTGATTTAAATGCTGGTAAGTGACATTAAATATTCACTTCAGTTCGTCTCATTGATATGCCAGTCAGACACTCTTTCAATTCCTGCACACTCACACACTCACACACACACACACACACACACAGCAGACTCACTTTCCCTCTGCATTTCATGTGCTTCCTGGGTCTCTGGGGCTTTCTAATGCAGACAAGAAAACTCTTAGCTGAATCTAGATCAGTTTTGCATCATGACATAAAAGTGCAAAAACAGACGCCTTTGAGTCTGATCTTGGATTTTCATTCCATGGAACACAAAAGGAGATGTTAAGCAGAATGACAGCCTCATTTTCATTCACTTTCTCTGTATGGAAAAAAGATGCAATGCAAGTGAATGGTGACTGAGACTAGCATCCTGCCTAACATCTTCTTTTGTGTTCCACGAAACAAAGAAAGTTATACGTGTTTGGAACCAACATGAGGGTGAGTAAATTATTACACAATGTTCATTTTGGGGTGTACTACCCCTTTAAAAATGAGATCACAAGACTGTTCTTTATAAATATACTGCATGTGTACCAGACTTAATTTTATATTCTAAGGCAGTGAACAGCAGAATTCTGGGATGTAGTTGTAAAGGCTCTGGGGGTCGCAAAATGTGGGTGTAGACACTGTTAGATGACAGAGGTTTTTTTTATTTCGTCAATAACAACACAAGACAAGATGAAAAAGATGTATCATGACAATAATCAAACAGTTTTAACTGAAAATATGGCAAGAAAAATGTAATACACCTTGATAATAACAATGTGCTTTATTTATTTATTTATTTTTATTATTTATTTATTTATTTTAAAGAAAGAAAAATCTAGACTTAAATGGCAAGAATTTTATTCATGCCATTTAAGTCAAAGTTAAATCGAATAAAAGTTATGAAAATAACAGGATGAACTATAGATTAAACTACAAGGACATTTTTGTCAAAAGACAAATATTTTGTGAAAAATAACTGGGTTTTAGCTGTTGCAATTTCTAATCATCCTTTAATCAAGATATTTAAAAAATATTTGAAAAGTCTTGTTTTTAGAGAAATCTAACAAATTTCAGTGATGTTTATGCTTAAAACAAGAAAAAACTATTTCCCAGTGGGGTTAGAATTCAAAGGAAAAACAAGTTTATTTTATTTTTCTTACTCCATTTTTTAAGCATGAACTTCAATAAATTTTGACAGATTTCTCTGAATGCAAAACTATACTGTATATTTTATGTCATTTTGCCTCTCAAGTAAATGTGTCTTGTTTTAAGAATGTTTAGATATTTTTACAGCACAACAATACAAAAGTACTGAGAAAGAAAATGTTGTGGTGTTGATGTAGTGTGCATGGACTGGACTGTGCATTACTGTTAAATCTACATCATTTTCACTTTCATCTTTATCTCTCAAAAGAAGAGGGACCTTGTCTACCCATGAGGCGCCTCTTATTGTTGGGGTTCCAAGGCTCCGGTAAAACCTCAACATTGAGTACCATCTTGAGTCAAGTGAAAACCCCATCTGACCATTCCCAAATAGAGCAGCATCAGCACTGTTTAGATATACTTAATGGTAAACTGCTGGTCATTGACACCCCTGGATGGCAACTGGAAACTGGAGATACATCAGACGAGAGGGACTCCGAGAACCAGCAATTCATCATTGATCAATGCTCTCCTGGTCCCCATGCAGTTTTGCTGGTGGTTCCCATTGGAGCTCCATTCACTGAGCACCACTGGCAAGGTCTGTGGTGTCGGGTCAGGGCTCTGGGAGCAGGAATATGGAGGCACACCATGGTTTTGTTCACCTGTTCGGACCAGTTGCCGCAGGACAAGGGAGTGGAGGAATTTATTGTGGATGGAGGGGCAGCACTGCAGAGGCTGGTGGAAAGGTGTGGCTGCAGGTACCACACCTTGGATAACACCTGCTCGGACAACGGCACTCAGGTTGCTGAGCTTATGCAGAAAGTGGAGGAAATGGTGCATGACAATCAGGGCTGGTTCTTTGAGATGGATAGGCCAGACCTGGTGTTCGAGGATGATGCGATTCAGGGGGAAAGAGAAGATGATGGAGTCACAGAAGTGGAGAGGACGCCAGCAATGTTTAGATCTCCACCAAGAGGTTGGTTCCTGTTTATGGATTTCAAAAGTTTGGTTCTGGAAGTAAAAGTTCCATTAATTTTTTTTTCTTTAGGGAAATATATAAAGACACACCTTTAAAAGAAGCATATACCATTGATTAACAATCTTAGAGCTCACAGTAGGTCTATCTTTAAAGCCATTAGTCCAAGTAATTTCGCAGTCTGGTTTCATAGAATCTCGTTATTATAATTAAGTTTTTGCTAAATTTGTTTTATGTGCATTGAGGATATTTCTTGGTGAAATAAACACACTAGAGGTGCTACAACAAGTTTTATTTGCTTTCAAACAAATCACGAGTAAAACGGCTAAGGACTTCTAAACACTTTTTCTATAGCGCATAAGGCAATCCATTTTAACGTTTGCATTACATAACCAACTACATAACAAGCTTATTTCCATATGATTGGGGTGCATGGTAGCACAACTGACAGAGCGCTGGACTTGCAACATGAACGACTAGGGTACGATTCAAGCAAAGCATGTGTTGACACGTGAGCCGAAAGTGTCATAGCACCGCAAAATGATGTGGTTTGTTGAGTTGTTGCGCATTAACCTTAAAAACCTAATCTTTTTGGGATAACTTTTAACTCACTTTAAGCACCACAAGTGGACATTTCACCTCGAAACTGCTGTGTAATGACCCACATAATGTAATTTTGTAAAAACGTTCCCACAGTCACATAATTATTATTTTTTTTCAAGTTTAGGCTGTTATTTCAACTTCTTCTTTTTTACTTTTTCGTGTTTGAGAAATACCCTTTACACCTGGTATTAAGATGTGTTTCGGTGACCCGATCTCATGTGGTCAGCGCTAAATAAATGATCAGCTGCTGCACTAAAACAAGAGTTTAAAATTTGGTTAAGTTCACCTAAAAATGAAAGTTCTCTCATCATTTATTCACTCTCATGCCATCCCAGATATGTATGACTTTCTTTCTTCTGCTGAACACAAACAAAGATTTTTAGAAGAATATTTTAGCTCTGTAGATCCATACAATGCAAGTGAATGATTATCAACATTTTGAAGGTCCAAAAGCACATTAAGGCAGCATAAATTTAATCTATACAAATTCAGCGGTTAAATCCATGTCTTCAGAAGCGATATGATAGGTGTGGGTGAGAAACAGATCAATAAGACTCCCTGCCCAGTAGGTGGTGATGCACTAACACGAATCGTCAAAAACAACAGAAGAAGAATGTGAAAGTGAAAGTGGAAATTGATAGTAAAAAAGTACTTAAATATTGACCTGTTTCTCACCCACACCTATCAGATTGCTTCTGAAGGCATGGATTTAACCGCTGAAGTCGTACAGATTACATTTATGCTGCCTTAATGTGCTTTTTAGACCTTCAAAGTTCTGGGCACCATTCACTTGCATTGTGAGGACCAACAAAGCTGAAATATTCTTCTAAAAATCTTTGTTATGTTCAGCAGAAGAAAGTCATACACATGTGATGGCATGAGGGTGAGTAAATCATTTTTGGGTGAACTATCCCTTTAAAGTCCCTGTGAAATCAGAATTAAAGTTTTATTGCTTTTAGTCTATATTTATTCCCTTTAAGGTCATCAATATGCTTGTGTACTTCCAAAAGCTGACAAAATGTTTTTCAGAAGATATACGCATTTAAAATCAGTCTCTCTCTACCGGCTTGACAGACCAAGGCACAGTCATGACGATACAAAGGGCCTGAGAAACTTTGTCCAATCAAATGCTTTCTAGAATGAGAATACTCCCTCCCCCTAACGTGTCTGTCTGTTTTCTAACTGGCGCTGATCATGCCTTCGCAGGGTACTTCGAAAGGAGTATAATTCATGCTGTAGGGTCAATTCCAAACAGATTTTCTGATAAGATTCACTTAAAATTCTTTTTAACTTACTATTATCACCTTTCAGTCTTCTGAAGCTCTCACAGTTGAGGGTAATTGTCTTCGTATGGAATAGGGCATAGGAATGATGACTTCTAAATAAGACAGGCTGACACCGAAGCTGGAAGAAAGGAAACTCACTGGAGCTTATTTATATTTTTCTGCAGACAGAGTTTTCTTGGATATACTGCTCGAGTAAGTGTTCTTTATTCTTTATGCTTAGTGTACTGTGATTCAAAACGTGGACAAATTAGCTTCTACTCGCTTGTTTCACATTCTTCTGTATTTGCATAACGGCTGCAGCCTTGTCCTAATGTAAACAAAGTCCCCACCCTACATTTTTTTCTTGTTCGAAAAGCCGTTTCACTCAGAAATACATCACAATATAGTAATAAAGTCGGCCATAACTTCCGTTTCATGGCGACTTTAATACCACGTGTACACAGAGTCATAGAAAATTTTTGGTGAAGAACTACACTACCCATGAATCATGAAGGGAAATGATTCACCAATCACAGAATAACAGCAAAGCACACTAAACAAGCTCTGCAGCGACAGCCCACTTCCATGACGCACTTGGAATGATGCAATAGAGTCCACCTCCCTACACTCTCAAACTGCAATATACTTGAAATACTGTATGTTGATTCTACACTTATTATAATCGACAACTTTAAAAGAATAGTTTTATTTTATCCTTCGTTCGCAGTGCTTCATTGTAGTTCATGCCTTCATGAAAGACGTTAAGTCTTGTACCTTTTTTATTTTTTCCAATTTTCAAATACTCTTTTTCCTGAAATCAAAGTTTTTAATGTTGTGATTATCCTCGGTTCATGGCTTAGAACGCTTTCATGAACAACTTTTATGAAATCCCTATGTAAAAAATTTAATCTCCAGAAATTTCACTCGCAACAGCGTATATTCTTAGTGGGTAATGTAATGTTTAAGGTTTTACATTAGTAAAAATTTTCAAAAACATGCCGATACTTCACAGAGTGCAGATGACCGTTTCTTTTAATAGACAGTGCCTCACCTGAGTGTGTAGATGACATGAAGCGATGGTCAGAGGTTAGTTATGTTGATATCATTGATTATTCTGAGTTGTTATGATAGCCAACAATGGCACAAATTGAGCCTGAAATAAATTTTTACACCAAGTAACATTTAAATGATTGTTGTTCTTCTCTGGATCGCTCATTTTGGCAGTTTTTACTTGTCATCTCAAGAACAGAAATACAAAACAGGAAATTAGAATCATTATGGCGACACCCAGTGGTTGGTCAGGAAAACTGTGGATACTTTGACAGGCTCGTGTTCAAAATCGAAGTAAACTTTGGGCTTTAAAGATGCACAATTAGATCATGCAAGGGCCTGAAAATATGAATCATATACAGTATATACAGTTTCTGTTCTCAACCTCACACTTTCTATTTTAACAGAGTTACGGTTGCTGTTAGTTGGCTGGCGTGGAGCTGGTAAGAGCTCTGCAGGTAACATTCTGTTGGGCTGTCGTGCGTTTGAATCAGGACGCCCCACAGAGGTCTCTGTCCGCCACCAAGCATTCGTAGCTGGTCGACGCCTCACGGTTGTCGACACGCCAGGTTGGGATTGGTTCTCCGTCCAACGCACACCCAGCAACGTTCGAAAAGAAATCAAACAAGGGGCGGGGCTTCTCCATCCCGGTCCACACGCACTCTTAATGGTCATCCCTGTGGTCTCCACACTCACTCCCAAAAAGAGGCAGGCCCTCAAGAGCCATTTGGAAATGTTTGGTGAGGAGGCGTGTCTACACACACTGGTTCTTTTCTCATGTGGTGATTGGCTGGATGGCACATCAATTGAGGATCATATCCAACAGGACGGTGGTGAGCTGCTGAAACTGATGAAGCATTGCTGGAACTGTTATCATGTGCTGGACTGTACCAAGGCCAACAAGGACAGGACACAGGTGACTGAACTCTTGCAGAAAATAGAGGAAATGGTGGCAGAGAATGGACAGAAGCCTTTTTTACCTGTCAAACGTAAGTGTTTTATATCCCATACCATTCATTTCATTTTTACATTTAGCTTTCTCATATGTGAAGATGTGTTTCTTAAACTTTAGACACTTTTAGCACTGTGGAATTCTAGAAAGTAAATTCTTGATAAAAAAATTTCGCAGTTTTTTTTATTTTTATTATTATCTACTGACAATGTCCAAAACACTGTAATGTACATGCATCACAGGAAATGCATGTTATTTTTGTTATATTTTCTGAAACTCATTACAAATTCCCACTAGTGTCACTTCCAGTACATCTCAAATTCTGTATTGTTTAATAATTCAGTGGTTAAAATTACAGCAATGGAAATTACCATTTTAACATTTTTAAAAGAAAATGGCAGACTCCTTTGTTTTTCTAGCACTGGTTTCATAGCTAACATTTTTCATCCTAAATACAATTAAAACAATATTCACACAGTTTTTGCATAATCTGACAAAATTACAGCTTGATTGGAAATGACGCTCGCTCACATGTGATATTTACCTTGATTTTTCAGTTTTATTCAGACATCATTTGTCTCATATTTTATCTCAATGGTCTTCACTTACACTTTTGTCGACTTGGTGAACAAGTACACTAATTTATGGAGAAAAAAAATCTGGGGGAAAAAAATAGCAAAATTATTTGGTGTGTTGGAAATGACGCTGCAACTGTGGGACAGTTGTAATTTTTTAAAAATTGATAGAAGTAATTTTCATGCAATAAATATTGAAATGTTTATGTTTATTTCACTCTTTGCTGAGATTATCATAGTATTAAAAATTAATAATTTGTATTTTTATAATGGATTTTCATAGTTTAATATTAAAAGTCTTGGGCTAGGACAAGGCTAAAACAATAAAATATATACATAAAAGGCATTTTAAAAGTACCACAAATAAATAAAAAGTTTGTCAGTTTTAATGTGACCCTCATATATATATATATATACATATACACAGGTGCATCTCAATAAATTAGAATGTCGTGGAAAAGTTCATTTATTTCAGTAATTCAACTCAAATTGTGAAACTCGTGTATTAAATAAATTCAATGCACACAGACTGAAGTAGTTTAAGTCTTTGGTTCTTTTAATTGTGATGATTTTGGCTCACATTTAACAAAAACCCACCAATTCACTATCTCAAAAAATTAGAATACATCATAAGACCAATAAAAAAAACATTTTTAGTGAATTGTTGGCCTTCTGGAAAGTATGTTCATTTACTGTATATGTACTCAATACTTGGTAGGGGATCCTTTTGCTTTAATTACTGCCTCAATTCGGCGTGGCATGGAGGTGATCAGTTTGTGGCACTGCTGAGGTGGTATGGAAGCCCAGGTTTCTTTGACAGTGGCCTTCAGCTCATCTGCATTTTTTGGTCTCTTGTTTCTCATTTTCCTCTTGACAATACCCCATAGAGTCTCTATGGGGTTCAGGTCTGGTGAGTTTGCTGGCCAGTCAAGCACACCAACACCATGGTCATTTAACCAACTTTTGGTGCTTTTGGCAGTGTGGGCAGGTGCCAAATCCTGCTGGAAAATGAAATCAGCATCTTTAAAAAGCTGGTCAGCAGAAGGAAGCCTGAAGTGCTCCAAAATTTCTTGGTAAACGGGTGCAGTGACTTTGGTTTTCAAAAAACACAATGGACCAACACCAGCAGATGACATTGCACCCCAAATCATCACGGACTGTGGAAACTTAACACTGGACTTCAAGCAACTTGGGCTATGATCTTCTCCACCCTTCCTCCAGACTCTAGGACCTTGGTTTCCAAATGAAATACAAAACTTGCTCTCATCTGAAAAGAGGACTTTGGACCACTTGGCAACAGTCCAGTTCTTCTTCTCCTTAGCCCAGGTAAGACGCCTCTGATGTTGTCTGTGGTTCAGGAGTGGCTTAACAAGAGGAATACGACAACTGTAGCCAAATTCCTTGACACGTCTGTGTGTGGTGGCTCTTGATGCCTTGACCCCAGCCTCAGTCCATTCCTTGTGAAGTTCACCCAAATTCTTGAATCAATTTTGCTTGATAATCCTCATACGGCTGTGGTTCTCTCGGTTGGTTGTGCATCTTTTTCTTCCACACTTTTTCCTTCCACTCAACTTTCTGTTAACATGCTTGGATACAGCACTCTGTGAACAGCCAGCTTCTTTGGCAATGAATGTTTGTGGCTTACCCTCCTTGTGAAGGGTGTCAATGATTGTCTTCTGGACAACTGTCAGATCAGCAGTCTTCCCCATGATTGTGTAGCCTAGTGAACCAAACTGAGAGACCATTTTGAAGGCTCAGGAAACCTTTGCAGGTGTTTTGAGCTGATTAGCTGATTGGCATGTCACCATATTCTAATTTTTTGAGATAGTGAATTGGTGGGTTTTTGTTAAATGTGAGCCAAAATCATCACAATTAAAAGAACCAAAGACTTAAACTACTTCAGTCTGTGTGCACTGAATTTATTTAATACACGAGTTTCACAATTTGAGTTGAATTACTGAAATAAATGAACTTTTCCACGACATTCTAATTTATTGAGATGCACCTGTATATATATATATATATATATATATATATATATATATATATATATAAAGGAAAATGTTGAAGTCTGTCAGAGGCGATTTATTTATGGAGACGGGCCACTTCAGTTAAAATGAATGGGAGAAATTGGAACGCTCAACCAAGGAGCTCTGAGCACCCAACGGTCAAAGGATGTAGAAAGGAAGTCCCACCTTACAGTTAAAAGAGCCAATCACCTTTTAGATACAGACATCATCTGTTAATCAACTCGAGAACGCGCATGCGCATTAGTTATACAAGCCGGGAAAATTGCGCTTTTTAGCGTAATATGAGATAAAGAAGCACAATTTATGATACCGGTGTTGTCATATTTTACTGCTGATTTGACAAATGTCATTTAAACGTAAGCTTGGCAAGCAGTTTTTGAGATTTCAGTGTCCCCCCATTCAAATAGATAGAAGCTGCACTGTCATGACTGGAAATAGCGTCCCGAGAGCGTTCCAGTGGACTGACTTACTAGAATGACTTTGAGTCTGTTCAACTTCAAATAAATATCAACCCTGATCAACTTTAAATGAAAATAATAGATTAAAATCAACCCCTGGGAATTGAAAGTGCCTAAAGTTGAAGAGACAGACACCCATAAGCATGCAATACATCTGCAAAATATGATCACCTACAGTATGTAAAATTTGATCATTGCCAACTTGTTCTGCAGTGAACCAAGAACTAGATGAGGAGGAAACGAGTGGAAGATGCACTCTGCAGTGAAGAATGAGACAATATCGTGTGCACGTCCAGAGCACATTTCAAAATGATGTACTAAGACAGTGAAAAAAATCGGACTTTTTGGATTCTGAAACAAGCATTTTTATCCTGCAACTGATCACACATAAGGTCATTCATACGGTTTGTATTTCATCTTGATCAATAGAATGCAAATATTATATTACATGGACATTACACTGCTTTTGAACTTCATGGAAAATATGTTCTATTTATGTTTACATTCAGTATACAGAAGTGCAACCTAAATTTCTGGCTTCTCAAGCAATGTAGATGGGTTAGCCACTGGACTTTCATGAGTTTAAAATTAAGAGCTATTACTTTTGCTACAGACCACAAATCAGTTATTTACTCATATTGACACTAGCGCAACATGCACACATCTGTATTGATACTGAATATTTGCATATTTGACAATAAACAGGCCAACTGCCCAAAATGATTCTATCCATTTCCGTTATGTATCACAGGACTCTCATAACCAATATTGTACAGTATTTATACAACCTGGATATATAACCTAGATTATATCAGGTGGTCTTGATAACAGTGTATAGACTATTTATACTGTTTTTCATGCACATTCAATGTAATGTTAGAATGTAGAATTTAATTGAATACAGCATTCATTGAATTATCATACACAGTATGTGCACAGGGATTAAGTGCACCTGAAATAGAACTGTGTTCTAGAGTATAAAACGGTTTTCTTTACAAAGACTGAACTGAATGTGCCAATAAGAATCTTTTTGTTTTAAATTTGATATGACTTGATAACCATAACCAATAAGGAGGGCATGAGTCAATATAAAGTTCTACCTTTATGCTTCTGAACTGTACTAATGGGTGGTGTTGAGCATTTAGGGGCATTGCTGTGTTACCTACCCACAAATATTTCGCCCAATATGACAACATATTATGAAAACCAAAATGCTTAGGCCCAAATTCAGCCTCAAATGTGTCTTTTAACTGGTAATATGTATTTGGAGCCCAGCTGACTCTCTTGTATTTTTTTCACCTCATATTTTCATATTAATAAAGGTAATTTTTACAGTGAAATCCGTGCATTGTTTGAGTGGTGATTCTTTGGTTGCGGTTTCCTCAAATCAGTCTCAAACTTAAAAGGCCCACAAAGTGAAGATTCCCACATATAACCAAAATCCAGTGTTTATAATTTATGTGTTGGGTATTTGATGCAGTCATTCTTCAAGTAAAACAAGTCCCAATAATAGTGTACTTTCTTTCTTTGGAATAAAGAAGTCTGCTAAACAAGCAACAAACATGTTTTGAAGAGTCTTCCATGCACCCCGATCACTTTATGCAGGACTCAATTCTTGCTTCATCTTCAGAGTGGAATTTTCTGACCTCAGTCTGCAGATTCACTCCACATACAGAACCATTTTGATTATCTGTAACAAAATCAACTTTATACACCAATCAGCCACAACATTAAAACCGGATGCCAAATATTGTGTAGCTCCCCCTCGTGCTGCCAAAACAGTGCAACCCACATCTGAGAATAGCATTCTGAGATTATATTCTTCTCACCATAATTGTACAAAGCGACTATCTGAGTTACTGTAAACTTTTGTCAGTTCAAACCAGTCTGGCCATTCTCTGTTGACCTCTCTCATCAACAAAGGGATTTCCATCCACAGAACTGCCCCTCACTGGACGTTTTTGGCACCATTCTAAGTAAATTCTAGAGACTGTTGTGCATCAAAATCCCAGGAGATCAGCAGTTACAGAAATACTCAAACCAGCCCATCTGTCAGCAACAAGGAATGGCCAGACTGGTTCAAACCGACAAAGTCTACGGTAACTCAGATAACCGCTCTGTACAATTGTGGTGAGAAGAATAGCACCTCGGACTGCTATTCTGAGATGTGGGTTGGTGCTGTTTTGGCAGCACAAGGGAACCTACACAATATTAGGAAGGTGGTTTTAATGTTGTGGCTGATCATAATTTATAATTATAATTTTCTTTATTTATCACACATTATACATTTGCACATATACGGTGAAATTCTTCTTTTTCACATATCCCAGCTAGGCTGGGGTCAGAGTGCAGGGTCAGCCATGATACGGCGCCCCTGGAGCAGATAGGGTTAAGGGCCTTGCTCAAGGGCCCAACAGTGGCATCTTGGCGGTGCTGGGGTTTGAACCCCCAACCTTCTGATCAGTAACCCAGAGCCTTAACCGCTGAGCTACCACTGCCCCTGCCACTACCACTGCCCCATTGTATATAATAAAACAATATTATAATACTGCCAAAAGAAAAGACATTGAAACGGGTGTTCTTTTCCTACGGTATTTTTTTTTTACACGTTAAAAGTGATAGTGATTTCCAATAATAGATCCATAATATGACAAAATATTTACAAATATGTGCAATTAAATAAGTGCACACTATAACATTTCTATGAGACACTAGGAAAGTTTAAATATCAAGCTAAAGCATTTACATGGCACAGAAGTTTAGCTTGGAAATTTCATAACAGACATACAGTGCATCAGTACACAATGAGCTGGTTAATATAAAATACTGTGCATTAAATTTGACACGCAAGATGAAAAAAAAATACATTGCTAAGGAAAGAACAGGCTTTGTTCAGAACTGACATACTAGAAGGAAAAAGTTTCTATTTAGGCATTGGGGAAGCATCAAAAAGGTTCTTAACCCTAAAATACTTTCTTTAGGACCAACATTTATACCCTTGTTTCCCAGCATTCACTGGTTATGCTGGTATTCTAGACTTCAGGCCATGCTAAAACAGTCCATTTCAGGCTTCAAGCCTCTGTGTCCATTCAAACTAATTTATTTCATTCTTTCGGACTACTCCGAATCTATCTCACTGCTCTGCTCTCTCTCGCTCTCTTGACTTCTTCCATTAACTCTTTCAGGTACTGGATCTCCTTAGTGATCGAGTCGGCTTTCTCCACCAGCTCTTGGTTTCTCTCCTCTAGAGCCGCACACTCCGATAGGAGAGACTCTTGCTCTGCTCGCTTCTTCTGTCGGTAACGTGTGGCTGCAGTCTTATTCTGCTCCATTTTCTTCAGCTTTTTCTCAATCACCACCTTGGGGCGACTGGCCGACTTCACTCTTCCCGCAAGGGTGGGTGATTCTGAGTGCTGATCTTGGGTGGGCTTGGAATCGGGTTTAGGGTAAGGCTTCACCCTTGAAGAGTGAGACTGGGGAGATGGTGGGATTTGTGGTTTGGGAGAAGTTGGTTTTGTGGAACACTCCACAACCACCTCACTTTTGCCTGGATGGGTAGCCATCGTATTGACCTCTTTGGGAGCAAGTACGAGAACAATGCGGGTTGGGGAGAGGGACAGGACAATTTTAGGCACCCGCCGCTCGACGGGAGACGGCCTCTGGACTTCTGAGATGTCCACCTCGCAACCAAGCTCAAGAATGTTAGTGGGAGACTCAGGTGGAAGAATGGAAGGGGATGGGACTGGAGAGGCTGGTTCTGACTTGATCTCAAATTCAGCCTGGGGCTCAGGAACCACAGAGGAGGAATCTGCCATCTCAGAAGATGCAGATGAGATGGAAGGGGTAGTAATTGGAGTAAATGAAAGGTTGGAAAGTTGATCAATTTCAGGGAAAGAAGCTGGAGTTACAAGGACAGAAGCAAGTGGGGAGGGTGAAGGGGTGTTTTCAGAAGATAAGGGCTGGGACTCCAGCTCTATCTGTGACTCGAGAGAAGCGATGAGCTCTTCGGGGGAACTGGGTGGATCCTCAGAGTCGTAGGAACCAATGAGAGAGTCCAGATCAAACTCACTCAAGTCAATTCGCTCCGTCATCCAATCCATCTCACTAAATGAATGCTCTGAGGGTGGAAATCAAAGATTAGACATTAAAATGGAGTGCTTAAAATATTAATTCAAAATATAGAGCTCAGTAATTAAGTATGCTTGCAACACCTCACCTTTGCCACCATCTGTGCCATCATCGTCTAGGCACAGCTCATCTGATGAGATACAGGACAGGGACGGTTGGACAAGCCCAGCCTTCTCCCCCCTCTGAAGGGAGGGAAGAGTGCAGGTTGGGGAGAGGGAGGGAAGTGAGGAGGAAGAGAAAGATGAGAGGGGCAATTCAGCCCCATCGAGAGGAAGAACCTCATCATCTCTAACCAGGAAGGACCCCAGAGGGTCAGCCATCGGTGATGATGGGTCCCAAAAAAGGGCTTCCATATCGGCCGGGCCAAACCGTGAGCTCATCAAAGTCATGGCTGTCTATTTCAAGAGGGATCAATGAGTCTTCTACTGAGAATTTGAATAATTTCGTGCTGTCAGGTACAGCAAAGGTGTGAGCTGCCACAAAGGACCTGCAGAAAGAGGAATTAACAGTAGTTAACATCTTAACATTATAACTATAAAATTAAACAATATCTGCTATTACACAACAGTAAAATAATGATAAAGCCTTATTTGGTCTTCCTGGCTCACGACACAACGTCATTCTACCCATATATGGTCATCTGTCACGTGGCACGTCTTTTTCCACTACTGTCAGCAGGCAGGAGTCTATTTTTAACATTTCAATCTCAATTTACCAAACATAAAATCTCTTTCATATACTGAAATAACTCGTTAAAATTGTTTAAAATATTCAGTTCCTAGAAAATACACTCTTATATGCCATTTCTTTTGTTAGTCGAATAAGGCTCCGCCATTTCAGGGAATCGCCGCTCCCTTTTCAGGACCGCGCGACATTTTATAGAAGGCACGCGATAACAAAGAAAAGCCAAACAAAGTGTTTCGCACGTATTTATTTCACTTAAAAGGGTCATGCGTCTTTAAGTTATATTAACGGTACAAGACAGAATCTTTTAAGCTCATTTTAAAACAGTATCGACTACAAATCCTTCGATTATTGTTTTCACTGTAGGTCAGACACGTGGCGCGCGCTAAGCGACATTATTCTCGCAGTTTTCTTCCTCCGCATCCAATGTGAAAATTTATTTGACACATTTTTAAACTACAAGATAAGTAACTTAAAAAGATGATCACTTCATATTACAATATCAGAGCCACTTTTTACGACATTTCAAGATAAAAAATAATGCAGAGTATACTTACGCCATTTTGCAATAAATGTACTGAGCCAGTGCACAATGTTGATGCACTGAGGAGTTTGCGCGCTGTCGACAGGCTGCAGTTCACACGGCCATTTCGGCGGAGAGCGGAATCGCTCGAGTATTAACAAAAATCAGCTTAGAGAAGAGACTGCAGGCGATGACGTCTTGTTCACATTCATATACTGCCGCAGTGCAACTCAGACATATCCTGCCGCCACAGCGTTTTGCTTTGTGTTACTCCGTATAGGCACATCATATAGACCCATAAGTTTAATTGAAATTGTGTCATGACTCATGAGGAGTAGGACAACAATCGTTGAAACACGCTTTTGATCTTGGATCTATGTACAGCTCTGGAAAACTTAAGAGGCCACTGCGAAATTATCAGTTTCTCTGGATTCACTATTTATAGATATGTGTTTGAGTAAAATGAACATTTTTGTTTTATTCTATAAAGTACTGACAACATTTCTCCCAAATTCCAAATAAAAATATTGTCATTTAGAGCATTTATTTGCAGAAAATGACAACTGGTCAAAATAGCAAAAAAGATGCAGTGTTTTCAGACTTTGAATAATGCAAAGAAAACAAGTTCATATTCATTTTTAAACAACACAATACTAATGTTTCAACTTAGGAAGAGTTCAGAAATCAATATTTGGTGGAATAACCCTCACAGCTTTCATGCGTCTTGGCATGCTCTCTACTAGTCTTTCACATTGTTGTTGGGTGACTTCATGCCACTCCTGGCGCAAACATTCAAGCAGCTTGGGTTTGTTTGATGGCTTGTGGCTATCCATCTTCCTCTTGATCACATTCTAGAGGTTTTCAATGTGGTTCAGGTCTGGAGATTGGGCTGGCCATGACAGGGTCTTGATCCTGTGGTCCTCCATCCACACCTTGATTGACCTGGCTGTGTGGCATGGAGCATTGTCCTGCTGGAAAAACAGTTGGGGAACACCTACTGTGAAATTTGGTGGAGGATCAGTGATGATCTGGGGGTGCTGCAGCAAGGCTGGAATTGGGCAGATTCGTCTTTCTGAAGGATGCATGAATCAAGCCACGTACAAGGTTATCCTGGAAGAAAACTTGCATCCTTCTGCTCTGACAATGTTCCCCAACTGTTTTTCCAGCAGGACAATGCTCCATGCCACACAGCCAGGTCAATCAAGGTGTGGATGGAGGACCACAGGATCAAGACCCTTTCATGGCCAGCCCAATCTCCAGACCTGAACCCCATTGAAAACCTCTGGAATGTGATCGGTGATGATCTGGAGTGGCCTAAAGTCACCCAACAGCAATGTAAAAGACTGGTGGAGAGCATGCCCAGACGCATGAAAGCTGTGATTGAAAATCAGAGTAATTCCACCAAATATATTGATTTCTGAACTCTATATATATATATATATATATATATATATATATATATATATATATATATATATCAGGGTAAAGCTCATAAAAATATCTATCTATCAATATAAAGTCCATTGAAACCAATAACCACTATGCAAATATAACAAGTGCATGACTCATTTACTGTAAGCTCGTTTGTAAAATTTCCAGGATGTGGGGATCATACTGCCGCCCTCTGTTGGACTGTTGGGTAAGTTTCGCCTCAGTTGTAAAATTAATATAAGAATAAAAGTTGACTTAATCAAGAGGCGAAATAGACTGTAATAAAGTCTCTATATACAAATATATAATTAATAACCATCAAAAGCGTTAATGAATTAATTTATTTTCTATACAGGTATATTTAGAAACAATATATGTAATTTTATGCAAAATTCTCTTTAAAATGCAAGTCAAGCAAATAATTAAATAAGGACTTGTGCAAATATTTTACCATTCTTTCAACATAAAAAAGCACAATCATTAAAACAGAAAACCCCACCATGTTTAGATACAGTTTTATAAATTCTCTTTATAATAAATATCAGCCTTTGAGATCAGAGATCATAGTTATACATGACACATACACTCATATATATATATATATATATATATATATACTTTAGCCAGTTTTTAAGATTTACATATTTCAATTTCATAACAAAATGTCATCAAATTGAATTGTGTAATTTAAAAAAAAAAAAAAAAATTATTTTTTCCAAATGTATTATATTAAAGATTACTCAATTAAATTTGATGTAATTTTGTCATGAAATTTAAATGTGTAATTCTTAAAAATAAATAAATAAATAAAATTATATATATATATATGAATCTAGAACCACAGACATAAAATAGTTTATAATCGCAACAGGCACATTAATTTAAAACAGAAGACATTTTGTTCAAGCAGGTGGTTTGGAAGCCATAACATGTAGCCACTGTTACTTCAGATCATCGTGACACATAAAAGTGCATACTAGGGTTAAAAGAGCATATCTACATTATAGTTATACAGTAAAGATTAAAATAACAGTCCATATGGTCTTTTGATATTGTAACATAGTCTTATTGCTCACAATATTCTTGCATGAATTCTTCAGTCTTTTGAATAAAAGGTGCTGTTTAGCTGCAATTGTACTTTGCACCACATAAAAACAAGAAAATATGCTAAAATAATCAAAGTCCCTACCATTACTATTAATATGTTGTGCTGGTATAATGATTCATTTGGTTGACTTTCAGTGGATTTTTCTGTGCGCTAAACATTTTATGTGAACTTAAATGTCTGCTCTTCAACCACAGTGATTTGAACAAAAACATTAGGGTGCAGTCCTACTGTGCATATCTGTGCAGAAACCTGATCTTTGGGATTGTAACTCTCTTTGTTCCCAAACATCACAATAGATCAGTCACTAATTCAGTGGTCCTTTTCTCTCTTCAGGCAGCTCAGCCTCAGGTGATTGTAAACAGCGGAGTACGTCAATGGAAGAGTACTGCATAGACTGAGGCCCTCTCAACTGCATTGCACACATGCTAGTATGTTTACACAGTGACTCTATTTTCCAGTTTTATTATTCTCATTAGTTGTAGGTTCTTTCTCAGGGAATAGGTCGGGGTTTTCCGCTAGTGTCGAACGGATTCTTTTCTTTTCTTTAAAGCGGCCTGAATGGGAGACCTTTACATGGCGTCCCTTTGTTGCTGTTTTGTCCACAATACGTTCCAAGCGGGCATTAAACTGGCTGTCCGCAGCTGTGTCGGGTGTCTCACCGGTGTTGCTGCTGTGCTCTCCGGGGATTTCATACAACACCTTCGGCTCTGATTTCTTCTTACGCAGGAAGGTCAGTTTCCACCAGGCAGGTGCAGGTTCTGCAGTTGCCATTGGGACGTAAACAGACTTTGACAGCTTTGCAAAAGAAGCAGAAAGCAAGATTTTAGATTCAACTGAAGTTTTTTAAGAAAAGCAAATGCATACAATAAAGAAATGATGAAGAGGTCTGGCGATTGACCTCCATGTGTAGCCTTCCCTGTTAACAAGCCCATTTTAGGTTTATATGTTGGTTTGATGCAGTTCCATGCTGTTAACCAGCAAAACCTAGCAAGCAAATTTGTTTGCTAGTAGGTTCTTTTTTTTTCTGATGATGCTGGTTGACCAGGGAAATCGTGCTAGTTAAGCTAGTCAAGAAGCCTTGTTGGAACAGTAGGCCTTAATAAGAAGATCACCGTAAACATCTAGTTCTTTATTAAATGGGTACAGCCATTTCTGCACATCACAAGTAATAAGAATAGTGTTGTAATGTGTTAGCTGATATGTGTTAGGGAGTGTACTGAGGCTAATATAAGATCTGTGTCTTCCATTAGCTGGGGTCTGCTACTGAATTTTTTAGTGTAATTCAATAAGTACCATATGGTACAGATATGCCTGGTTTAGGGCCTTTAGAGCTCTGGTTACAGGCCTCAAATTTCACACTTGCTAAATTGGAGCTCTATGCTAGGTGAATTTAAATGCTACACATACTGTTTCAGAAATCATGTTAATGCTAAAGCATACCCAGTGGTGCTACTTTAGCATTTAATCTGAAAGGCTGCTAAAATTGAAGGATTGTTCCGGGCTCAATACAAGTGAAGCTCAATCGTTTGAGCATTTGTGGAATAATACTGGTTACCACAAAAAGAAAAGAAAAAAATGTACTTGTTCCTCATTTATTCAAACAAACAAACAAACAAACAAACAAATAAAAAATTGTGGTTACAGTGAGGCATTTACAATGGAAGTGAAATTGTTTACAGACAGATGGTTTCACTTTTAATTGACTATATCACAACTACATACACTAAGTTAACTGTGCCTTTAAGCAGCTTGTAAAATTCCAGAAAATTATGTCAAGCCTTTAGACGATTAGCCAATTAGCTTCTGATAGGAGGTGTACTGAACTGGAGGTGTACCTGTGGATTTATTTTAAGGTCTACCTTCAAACTCAGTGCCTCTGTGCTTGACATCAATGGAAAATCAAAAGAAATCAGCCAAGAACTCAGAAAAAAAAAAAATGTGGACCTCCACAAGTCTGGTTCATCTTTGGGAGCAGTTTCCAAACGCCTGAATGTACCACGTTCACCTGTACAAACAATAGTACACAAGTATAAACACCATGGGACCACGCAGCCATCATACCGCTCAGGAAGGGGACGCATTCTGTCTCCTAGACATGAACGTAGTTTGGTTCAAAAAGTGTTCTAATGCTCTTTAATGTGTAAAGGTACTTTTGTTTGTATTATATTCTTGCATTCCTCTAATAAAAAACGTACTTGTACTCTGTGAAGTGTTCCCTGCTCACATACATCCTGTTTAAAATAATAAAAAATTACATCGTTTTCTATAATTCATTATCCTTGAGTAATGATTGTAAGGTGAGGTAAGTCTGTTTAGAATAAGTATTTGAGATGAATTGTACATAAAATAGTCCATAATAATTCCACACTGTGGGCACTGCCATTGAAACAGACTGCAGTGGACGCTGATTTACTCTACTAAGTGAAGCTTCCGCTCTGTGAACGAGGAAGTGTGATGAAGGCCTAATTGTTATCAATGTTGGTGACAAATACTGTTGATTGAGCTTAACTTGCATTGAATATTGATTCTCTGATGCATAATAATTTTGCAGGTGGACATTTCTACATAAATATCCGCATTAATGTGTAGATAAAAGTTGTTGTCTTGGCAGTTCATACCTTGAAAGCATTCAACACTCTCTTAATTTGACTATAACTATGTCTACACTGAATCTGCACTTCTGTGGTGACTGTGGGGAAAAATCTGTTCAATTCCACTGAATAGATTTAAATATGCAAAAATGTGTTTAAGGGATAGTTCACCCAAGAATGAAAAAACAAAATGTTGTTTTATGACTTCTGTATAAAACAAAAGGAGATGTTAGCAGAGATGGACCACTTGAATGGTAGAAATGGGAATGGCCAACGGATGTAGAAAAGGAAGTCCCGCCTTTCAGGTCAAAGAGCCAATCACCATTTAGATACAGACATCACTTTTCAGTCAATTTGAGAACGCGTATGCGCATTAGCTGAACCAACCTGAAAAATAGTGTTTTTTAGTGTGGTCTGAGCGAAAGTAGCACAGTTTATAATACAGTTGTTGTCAGATTTTACTGCTGATTTGAAAAATTGTCTTTGATCGTAAGCTTGACCAACCGTTTTAGAAAATGTTTGGTCTTTTCCCATTCAAGTAGATAGGAGCTGTACTTTTATGCCACATCTATCCATAGAAAATAGCTGCCAGGGTGTGTTCCAAAGATGGCCGCTGAGTGAACTGATTTGCCTTGAAAGGGATTTTGATGTTAGGCAGAATGTTAGCCTCAGTTACCATTCACGTTGGTTGTATGGAATAAATAAAATAAAATAATAAAAGTGAACGTGACTGAAGCTAGCATTCTGCCTAACAGGAAGAAAAAAAGAAAACAGGGTTTGGAGCAACATGAGGGTGAGCAAACAATGATGGAATTTTCATTTTTGCATGAACTATCGCTTTAAATGCAGCTGGAAGTATTATTAAGCAAACAGGCAAGAGCCCAATTCTCCAGAAACCTGTGGAGACTTTTGTTGATTTCTATGGCCGCAGATTCCATGCAGGCCTATAACTCAGTGTTCAGGTGAATTTAAGATGGATTCTTGGATGAACACATTTGTTATGACTTCTGGTAGCACTTCTGATCATTTGTGATGCCATAATATTCAAAGTATTGTTGCTTTGCTTGCATTGCAAATGAATTAAACAGTCCAATAACATGTTACGTAAAATATGGGAACACTGTGCTGCTCTTCACAAACAAATGGCTATTGTGGAGAAAGAGTTCACAGTCCAGAGAGAGTTCAAGGTCCAAAGTCATTACTATAAAGAAAGCAAGCATGCCTTGAGTATACATGGTGGAACACTGTCCCAATGCATATTTTGTGGTTGTAGGCCTACCACACTTATTCACACATGGACAACAATGTAAACAAATACCATGGGTTTCATTGTCATATCCTGGAAAATTTTACCACTTTACTGCACATGATCAAATCACCAGCTGAATCAGACTTCGGTGAAATATAAAAAATAAATAAACCACAAAAAAATAAACTCCCACACTCGCATTCGGATAAAACTGCTCACATTCAAAGGAAAGGAGTTGGCCGTTGACTTCTGGTTGCTTGGCAACAGAGTGGTCATTTTCATACGGCATGCTAATTTCTGTTCGATCTCTGAGGGCTTTGACTCATGCTCTTGTTTTTATTTTTACGTGAGCAAACAGAGATCAGGTGGTGCTGGCCAGGTGCCTTTTAGCCTAACAGCTATGAACAGTATTCAGTGAATTTAAACTGAAAGAGAGCTCTGCTTAATCCTAATGGTTTCAACCATTATCCGTAGACTTCTGCACTATTCCAAGTCATTTTGTAGTTTAAGTAGTTTCAAGTAGTATGTTAACACCGAAGATGCAACATAAAGAAGTGTACTACAAGTACTCGGATGATGCATTTATTCAACTGTCAAAAACTTTGAAATTTGGTGAAATTTTGGACACTTCATGCACTCAGCACTCACAGCTTGCCGTACTTAGCAGAAGGGGCAGAGTTACCTGGCTGCTTGGCTGTTGACAAATGCACTAAAGCTAGTGGCAACACATCACATGTGTTTGAAATGTCACTTCCATCAGCTGTTAAACGGCAAATGCTTCCATGAAGTTAAAAAACAAAATTAAGTGTTCCATCTGGGATGATACTACAATTTTAAAATGTATACACTACATGGCTCAGTGCATAGTATATTTTGTAAGTGCACAGTGTATAGTGTGTCATTTGGGACATAGTTTGTTAGTCAGGTTTGGATTTTAAATCTTGTTTGTCTATGCACGCAGGAAGAACTTCTATGCAAGGCATATCCTCCTGTATCAGGCTTCAGTCATGTAGTCCATGCTGTTAGAACAACAGAGAAGTTACTGTTCACCAGTAATCTGAATCTAGTTTTGTGGCTTTTCATATGAAGATAAAGATGGTGATATGGGGTCAAGTTAACTTCTCATTGCTCAAAGGAAAAATCCAGTGCTTTCCCGGAATGTGTCAACAGCCCGTAACTTTCTGTATCCTAATTACTCTTGGATGATTTGATAAGATTGATAGATCGTGATAAAGTATGGACAATGGTTTGGTGGCGCCGTATTCAAACATCTAATTTGTCTCATCGTCACGCGAATCACAGACTGCACGTTAAGTAATTATTAAAAGGATAGTTCACCCCCCAACAAATTCTGCCATCATTTATTCACCCTTTTGTTGTTCCAAACCCAACTTTATCCATGGAGCACTAAAGGAGATTTTAGGCAGATTGATATCCTCAGTCGAGACTGATATCCTTAGTCCCGTCAACGAAATAACTGACGTAAATGTTTGTTGGCGAAGGTTCTTATATGATTTTGTCAACGATAACAAAGACGAGATGAAAAAGGCTCATCAAGAGGATAATTAAGCGATTTTAATTTAAACATACTTTTAAGAAAATATGATGAGAAACAGACATTAACAATGCACTAACACTGTTTTTATTTGTTTTTTTAAAGACAAGAAAATCTAAAAAGAAATTATTTAAATAATCCAGTATTGCCTTACTCAAACGCATCCTGTAAATGTAACATTAATCAACTATATCCATTTACTTACTTAATATAAATATAATACTAATATAAATTGACTTACTTAAATCTGCACAGACAGTGAAGCAAATGAACAGGTGAACTTGAACTAAGTTACGTGCTAGTCAGAATACGTAACTTGCGTTGTAAATATGCAGTTTTCGTAAAAACGCGCTACACATAATGCAATAATCTAAACTGTCTAAATGTGAGAAATTCACAACAGAGTAATTTCTAGCTAATACTCCTAGACACTAGTATATTCAATAAATGCTATTGTCATGTCATCATGTTATGTTCTGAGACTTTTATGTTGAAGTTGTCATCATCCTTTTGTGTTCTGAGACTTTTATGTTGAAGTTTTTCCCTCGAACTACATTTCCCATCATGCACCTTTCAGACATCTTCATCACACACACCTGTTCCCCATTCCCTCTGATCACTGTTCCCAGCTGTTCTTTGTAATTTCTTTTGTCCCCATTTGTATATATAGCCCTCATGTTTCCCTTAGTCTTTTTCAGTTTTTGTTAGTTTGTTAGTATATTAGTTTGTTAGTGTTACATACAAAATTAGCCAGCAAACTGCTGTTGTGTTTTGATTTCCCTTTTGCTCAAGTGTTTTATGTTCATCGTTGTTTCTTCTTCTGAGTATTATAAATATTTCTTTGTCTGGATCCACACTCTCTTGTCTCGTCCTTCCCAATAGTAGCTATATTTCAGGAGCATAGGTTTTCAGGACTGTTTTCCCATGTTTAACCTTCCATACTGTACAATCCTTAAATAAAAAATAAAAAAAATAAAAAAATTTGTAAGTAGTTTATACATTTTTAGAAATATTTTAATATTCAGTTGAAGTTTGGTCTGACAGTTTGATACATGGTATTATCGTCAATCAAAATAATTGTATTAAAGATATTTTTGTCATCTAAAATTAAGTACAGTTTTAGTCAGAGTATAATTGACTACAATTAATGAATGAGAGAGGATGAAATATTGACTAAATGTAAAATACTTTTTTCTTTTTCTTTCAAAAGACTAAAAAATGACTAATACAACTGTGAAAATGAACACAGTTGTATTAGTCACCTAATACATTCACTTTCACGGTATAAAAAAAAAAGATGAAACAAAAGTTAATTTTGACTTTGGCTAACATTCTGCCTAACCTCTCCTTTTGTGTTTGACAGAAGAAAGTCATACATGTTTGGAACAAGAGGGTGAGTAAAAAGGATGTTTATCAGGCTGTATCTATTTTTTTTATTTTATTTTTTGTCCTGAGTCATCCATTTAGTTTCAACAGTAGCTCTCTAAAGACATTTCTATTAATTTAATTGTTCCTGTAGGTGGTTGGAAAGAACATCAGGTGTTAACTGGAGATCCTTGGAGAGCTTCACTCTGGGGACAGTCATGTTTTGAGTGTGTGTGGTAAATGCTGACTAAAAGTAGGGCAAAAGACCGGGCCTGTGGTTCAAATGCAGGTAGCCTGAGGCCAGAGGACTTGCATAAGAGTTAACACGGTTTCGCTTTCATTTGAATCATGATGTTGGAGAGCAGAAAGCATCACAGAGTGTAAAATGCTCCTGTGTTTAAGTTCAAAAGGCCAGAAATGTACATTGGTGGCTAGTTGTGTAGCAGCATCACAAAACTCAGGTTTTGTGTTGGTGAGGGTATGCTTATAAATGATTGTTAATCTGCTCCCAATAGCCTCATAACTCTTTTAATAATTCGTACGAGATGGCGAATTAGTAAGACAGCATACAGTACGACATGGCTTGTTTTTTGTTTTTTTTGGGAATACAAAATATTCTTGACTTTTTTAAAGTGCTGACAATAGCTGTCCAGCCAATGAGTCAAAATTTCTTATGACCAAAATCGTTTTTGTAATTACAATTACCGATTTTACATTTGCCTGAAGGCCCACCCATTATTTTGAAGGCCCAACCAAATCCAATCGATGCCCCTGCCTCACACCTTTTATAGAGACAGAAACGGAGTGTGTAAAACCAAACATCCAAATACAATATGCAAAAAATGCACTCTGTAAACCCTACTGATGTCATAACTGGAAAAATCAAGTTGTCTTAATTAAACATTACTTGAAATCAAGTTTTGGGCTCATAAATCAAATATCTATGTTCTTTGAACTTCTTACAAATCTATAGAAGATTTTAAATGGTAATAACTCAAACGATTCAGTTAAAAATTGAGGCTATGGGGAAGGCCCACAGTCCCTTGCGTTTGAATTGTTTATTTGTTTCCTTGGTCAAAGTTAACATATGAGAGCATTTAAATAGTTGTTTTTAAGAATTCAGAGAGGTTTTAGCTCTTTTGTAGTATTTATGTTGTTTTGGTGCAAATAGTTGTTTCGTGTGATGACACCATTAGGGTGAACTGTGTCCCCTTTGGTTAAATTGCACCCTGTCATCATTGTCTTAATTCCCCTTGTGCATGTACAACTGAAGTACAGGCATATGTGCATTTCAGTGGAAAATGTAAGTTTATTTATTGATTGACCTAGAATCTGTTATAATCTTCTATATTTGAGCTGTGTGATCTAAATTTGAGTTGATTCAACTAAAATTATGTAGAAACATTTAAATCGAAAACCTGAGTAAAGTCTACTCGCATCTAGTTACCTTAAATACTGTAAGTTAATTCAATATGAACATCAAGTTGAATGAACCTAACTGCACAATTTTTGGAGATGCCATTACTAAATTCAACTGAGGGAACGAGTTCATTCACTAGACTCTAGAGTTTTTATCAAGTGAGAATTATAAGGTTTGGTTCACCCCTTATTTGACCATTCTCGTCTGACATAAAGTCATGAACATCAGATGCACTAAAGCTTTTGGCCTAAGAGGCTCATATCTTAACACTGCAGTTACAATGTATGGATCACTTTAGTTTCAGTTTATCATGTTTAGGACGTCATTTGAACCTTAGTTACTGTCCTAGCTTTCTTGATTGGATTTCATTATCTTTTTTTTTGACCATATTTATAAGTAAATTCAAAATCCATACAAAGACTTTCATTGTGCCTGTTGAACTTGTATTGTTGACACAACTGAAAGAAATGTTTTGCATTTCAAAGTGTTCACTTGATTGCTATACCCCACCTCCCCCCTCCTCTCATTGTGCAGATGGCACGATTAGTCAGTGATAAAGGTTCACTGTTTGCTATGAATGTGTCATCAAATGTGCTTCTGTCCAAAGGCCATTAAAATGGACAGCTATCTGCACACTTTATTCTCTATAACATCTAGAACTTAAGGATTTTCATTTGATCTGCATTTTACCCTTTGCAATACCCAAACAAGTAGCTTACAGTAATTGTATCCATAGCCTAATTATTATTATTAAGCTTACTGCAACATTAATTGGCTAGCTTAAGGCATGTTCTTTCCACCTCAGTGAATTCTGGTAATAAGCCTCACCTGTGCAAGTGAATGTACTGTATGTCCGTCGAGACGTTGTTATCTGCCTTCCAGAGGTCACTTTCCACCGGTTCAGTATTTAATTTCTTTGCTCAGTCGAGTCCAGCAGGTGAGGTCATCGCCCTATTGGAGCCCTGAAACTGATTTATGTCTTTGTCTCCTGAATTTAATTTGCTTCTCTCTTTTCTCTTCTGCCTCCTCTATGGCTTGGCTATCTATCTCTTTCTGGCAGTCAGGTGGAGATTCACAGGTACGTGACTCCTCCCTTCTGGAGCCACACAAAATTGGGCCCCTCCTCCCTCTGGTGCTTCAATAACAGGGCTATGGTGACATCAGCATGACAGAACAATAGCAAATTTATACCTGGATTGGGTGTAGAGGATTAATGACTGTGTTAGCTTTTGATATTACATTTCTGTCTAATGTGTAAGTGGGCATGAATGTTCACGGCTGTTTGGAATCTGATATTTTATAATCAGCAGGGTTTGTTGCTTGGGGTGGTGTTGTATCAACTTGTTGATTCAGACTCTTTGGAATTCCTTTGCTTTGTTTCTTTTTTTTAATGACTGAATCTTTAATAATACTTTAAGATGTGTGCTTTGCCCAATGCTTTGACTTTCACATTTTTTATTAGAAATGCATAGTACTTTAAATAGAAATCTTTAGTTTCCAGATTGACTCAGAATGATCTTAAAAAGAGAATGCCAGAACAAGTCAAACAAGCAAACATATTTCTAAATTAATTAATGCCTGTAGTTGTAAGGGACTATTCTTTGAAAAAGGCTGCTTTAAAAATATATGTATTGTGAAAAGGATAGAACACAGACAGAAGTGTACACATGGTGCAAAGTGGAGACTGGGGCTAGTTGTCACACTTTTTTACAGTGAATATGTCTCAGGGTGGGTTTACTTTTGAAAGTCAGTTTCTGCATTGCCACATACCTTGAAGACTTGCAATAATAAAGCTATTAAACATTTTCACCATATTTGTCCAGGAAATAATATACACACACTGGCATTTGTGTCAACTTGCCCCAATAATGGCACGTGTTGTCACACTATATGGGGTAATTTGTCACAATGGAATTTACCACTAAACCAGCAGCATGGATTTTATGTGAACATGAGAGGATGATGAGGGAATGTGTCCCAACCATCACGACCACCAAAACAAAATCTATGCCTCTCTTTAAAAGTATGCCTGCATCAAACAGTCTATTATATAATTTTTTGCTAAATGTAAACAGTAAAAAAATTATGAAGCACAAAATGATTTGTTAAACAACAAAAAGGAAAAAAAACATCATACTTAAATATCAAAACATTGTTTTGGCAAACAAATATTGTAATTAATAAAATGTAAAATGTATGACTTTTAAAACTCATGTGACAACATGCCCCAACCTGACTTCTATAAAAAATACCTTTTGGAGGCTTTCGATAAAAATCTTCATGTTATAGTTGATGCTTACCTTAATGATTATGTTCACTTGTTTATTACAGTATGACAAAAATATAATGTTAGTGAAAATTTACTGTAGAGGGTAAAATTCTCCAAAATTATTCTAATTTAACAGGGTTTTGAATATGACACCTAATCATATTGTTACTGAGCTATAGCCTTTGTAAATACATCCCCGTGTGGCAACTAGCCATGTTCTGCAAAGTGCGAAAGAAAGTGTGAAATGAAGGAAGATAGGAAATGCGAAAGAAAGTGCAAAATAGAAAGAAAGTGAAGCAGCAAAAGAAAGTGCCAAAAAAAAAAAAAAAAAAAAAAAAGGCCAAAAGAAAGAAAGAAAGATCTTCATCTTTCCAGTAGAGGGCGGGCACTCAGTCCTGGCTATTTGAGGAGTATACTCCCCACAGTACTGGCTCTGTAATCTGGCAGTGGTTTGAACAGGGACAATGGCCAGAGCAATGCCTGGTGCCAGGATGCCCACTGATGCGATTAGACTAGTTGAGGGATACTAATGGCTGACCGACGCATAGCTGGGTGTGTTAAGGAGGACTTGCACTCTGTCTTGGGGCTGATTGGTTCATATTGTGCATTGGCGACAGGGTAGAGTATGCACAGTTCATTCATGGGGATTAAATAAACACAAGCCACATTTCATGACCCACTCAAAGGGTGTGTGGGGCTGTCCAGCGCCAGCTGGGCTATGGCTTTGGTAGCACGCTCATGCCAGCCAAGATCTTCCGCCCCAAAGTCTGAAGAACACACAGTCCATTAATCATTATCTTATAGCTTCTGGTGGGAAATTTAATTTGGCTTGAGAAGAGTCATTTTAATTTCAAATGGGGAAAGTTTGTGGGATTTTAGGCATTTGGTCTATTTCTAAAATCTGATATTTGGTTTGAAGAACCATTGGTGGTTTAACATTAGCCTACACATGAAAGTTTTCATTATTAAAACAACTCAATCAGACATTACTCTCATTAGTTCAAACGATATCTGATTAATAGACATGTTACCTTTTTTCCCCCAGTTGTCAATTTGTCTTTGCTTTAGCTATGTGCTTTCTGTAACATGTAAGAGTTATCTTACTCATGATACAATGTTATGTAATGTAAATTATTAACTGATAATAAAGCATTATAAAAAATTAAAAAAAACAGCACATTTTTGGAATACAAGAGATTTTGTTGTGCTAGTGCGCCCCCGGGTGGTGAGACTCTTAAACAACACGTTCCCTCTCACAGGGAAGAAACACTGTTGTGTGTGTCATCAGTGCTATCTTCTATTCATCCACCAGGTGGCAATAGTATATGCTAGTGGCTGCCTCAAGTGCCACAACAAACAGAAAATAAATTTGCATCGGATCAGCCCATTGAGAGAATGAAGTTATGTCATTTCACGGTCCATAGAAGGAAATAAATGGACAGAGAGGCTGATGCCGTTGTTTTAAAGGAAGAGAATTAAGGATGACGCCGTTAAATATGCTTGGTTTCTTTGTTTCAAATTCAAATTAAGATAATCCTCCTTTTACATTTCCCATTTCCTTATTTTCTCTCTCCTCCTCTTCCCCATTATGGAGTAACAATAGTTCTCTCATTGTCCTGGAAAGAATACAGCCAATGGAGTAATAGTGTCTGTGTGCTGTGTCCACAAATAGATTCTATTGTTCATGAATAAGACAACCTAGAGTAAGGTTTTAGTGACAGCGATTAGACAATGGACAGTTTAATGGGGTAGGAAACACAATTGGTGAAGTGTGTGCACTGCATAACTGAAATGAAATAAAAATGTAAACGAAAGGGCTGTTCAATATCTGCCTACGGTCCAAAATCTGGCTTAGAGCATGCTCTTACCAAAATCTTTGCTTCGTGGCTACCAGATCTTGTCTTTACTTGTCAAGCGCATACACATTCTTCAGTCAGTCATTCTTGACGGTGTGGAGAGGGGACATTGAATGATGGCACCCATCAATCAAGACATCCCTGCTTCCATGGCTCTCTCTCATTCCTCTGCTGTTTTATACATAGTGCCATCTTGCTGAAGACACATAATCATGTCCTATCAAAAAAGAGAACAAGACTGTATTTCCAACATTAGATGAGCTCAGACTCTATAATAGATATAATTATTACAATTTCATTGATGTGTTGTTGTTTTTGTCATTTCTGAATGTATATTGAATGAATGTATACCTCATGAAAATGTGTATATCCCAGATCAACAAACTGGGGAGCCCGGGGCTAGTTGTCACACATTGTACTCCAGTGAATATTTGTCAGGGTAGATTAGATTTATTTGTAAAATTCAATTGCTGTATTGGCACATATCTTTGCTACAAGACAAAAGATATTGCACATTATCCTGGAAAAAGATGCAGTTGATTGAACACACGTTGACCTTTTGTGACAACATGCCCCAATAGCCTGGCATTCTGAAAAGTGCTCTTTTCCTAAGAACACAGTTGAACATTTCAGTTAAAATCTGCCTTCATTATATAGTTGATGCTTGCCTGAATATTTGCTAGTTTGGTTTTAAAGTAGATATAGACCGATATATCGGATTTTTGCCGATAACAGATTTTTGCAGAAAGCCGATAGTTCCAAAAAGCAACTACCGGTTATCGGCAAAAATCTGTGCAAAAATCTATTTTTTGTTCCACTGTGTTCTAAGCGAGGGAACCTATATATTCATCATCATCTGGTGAATAAATAATATATAAAAGTCTTTTGTAATGGAGCCAAGTCTCTGTCATTTCAAAATAAGAGCCACTGTGTGTATTTCAGGCACATAATATAGTTAAATGTCCAGCATTATGCACCAAATCTTCATTTTTGTTGTTAATTTTTTAACAACTAAACAAATAAATGACGATATTTGAATTTTAGGCCACATCCACACTAATCAGTTTAAGTTTGAAACCTCCGCCTTCAGTTTCCCAACGTTATCGTTTTCCAAAGTATGCGGTTTTGAAGAGCGTTTTCAAAAGGCTAAATTTTTGATGGGCGAAAACGCTGTTGCAGTGTGGACGAGAGGCATAAATGGCACAAAATCAGTGCGGTATCAAACAAAATTAGAGTGTATTAGAGTGGACTGCATACTTGGCGTAAAAAAACAATGAAGTTAGGAAACTGAAAATGGTTTGTGTGATGATTAGTGTGGATGTGG
Source organism: Myxocyprinus asiaticus (assembly GCF_019703515.2). NCBI lineage: Eukaryota > Metazoa > Chordata > Actinopteri > Cypriniformes > Catostomidae > Myxocyprinus > Myxocyprinus asiaticus. The sequence goes on along the minus strand of NC_059356.1, from coordinate 41,101,937 downwards.
CCTCTTGCTCTTGTCACAGCTAGTCTCTCCTATGGAGGCCTACATTACATAGGCTGTCAGGTGCTGGGGAATGTGTCAACACAAAACCTGAGCCCACAAAACCGTGTTTCGTAAGGTTATTACATTATCATAATAAGATTTAAGGGCGAAGTTTCACTCTAAACTGTTGATTCCGCTGGGAACCATCGTGACTTGAGGCCTGAGACTCAAACTTAGCGTGTTTATTTATATAAACAGACAGTTCATCTTCCACACTCCTCCAGCCAAATGGAAGCATTTGCACAGTGCTGCCTTTTTGGCGGGCAAAAGGGTTAAAAGCGATCGGCAGGCATCAGTTTAATCATAATCAACCAAGCTAAAGAGGAGTAATGGAATCTGCGAGCCGGGCACGCCTGTGTTCCGCCACAGATTAGCCACTAATTTGCATAGCGCTTTCGTTCATCCACGTCGGCCCGACGACAGGCCGTCCTCCCCGGACACAGCCATGCGTAGCCTCCGGGGCTGCTTTGACAAATGGCTGGCCACGTAGCGCAGTCTTTGCGCCCAAGACGGGGCAGCGAGTGCGACGGTGATTGATAGTCTGACGGGATAAATAGTGCAGAACTTCTTCTTTGGCTTCTTTTTTCTCTAATAGGAGTACAAGAGGTGTTTAAAAACCTGCATAATGGAGAAATATGAAGCCAAGCGCGGCAAGAGAAGGAAGGAATGAGTGGGTGGCCAGTGTTTGAATGTGTGTGCATTGGTGTGAATGCTGATGGTGTGGATATTGTTCAGGTAAAGAGTTTGTGTAGAAGTGCTTGTATTTACTTTCCTCCTTTGATCTGTCACTTTTTTCAATGGCTGTGTACGGAATAGCATATTAGCATACTACTGTTACTATTTCTGCAGCATACAGTATGTATACTGTGCACATTTTCTACATGCATGGGACACTTGGATGGCATACTACATTTGCCAAAATGTGTAGTACACTACATAGCACACTGAGCTGGGTACTGTATCCCACAATGTAATGCGCTTGAATTGACCATTCATTTCAATTGTGATGAATGAACTGGAAATTATTTCAGCCATAATTTTTAACATCCTTTTCTTGATTCATTTTTTGATTGAATTGAAAGGAAATAAAAGTCTTGGACTGCCAAGACTTAAGTCGCTTCCAACCAAAATTAGATTAAAAATGCAAATTAAAGGAATATTCCAGATTCAATACAAGTTAAGATCAATCAACAGGATTTTTGGCATAATGTTGATTAACACAAAATATAATTTCGACTTGTGACCTTTTAAAGGAATTTTTCACCCAGAAATGAATATTCTCTCATTATTTACTCACCCTCATGATATCCCAGGTGTGTATGACTTTCTTTCTTCACCAGAACACATTTGAAGAAAAAGAGAAAAATATCTTAGCTCAGTAGGTCCTTAAAATGCAAGTGAATGGAGATTTCTCATTTGAAGCTCCAGAAATCACAGACAATCAGCATAAACATCATCGATATGACTCCAGCGGTTAAATTAATGTCTTCCAAAGTGACACGATCGTTTTTGGTGTGAAAAAGATAAATATTTAAGTACTTTTTTTAACTCTAAATTACGCTTCCGGTCGGCAGCGGTACGCGCATGTGACGTAATCGCATTGGCATTTGAAACACACGAACTGACGCACTTGAGTCACAGCCGGAAGTGCAACACTGTTTACAAGTGAGAAGGAGGAAAGTGGTACAGTAGCTTGGATGACTTTGGTTTATATCTGTATTTATCTGTTACTTTACTCACAATGGTGCGTTTGTGTGCTTATCCTGGATGTCTCAACCGAGTGGAGTTAGATTATGTCTGTATCATGGCAATGCATCACACAAGAGACCGCTTGGACTCGTTTATGCTGACTGTCTGTGATTTTTGGAGCTTCAAAGGTCTGATCACCATCTACTTGCATTTTAAGGACCTACTGAGCTAAGATATTTTTCTGTTTTACTTCAAATGTGTTCTGGTGAAGAAAGAAAGTCATATGTATCTGGGATATCATGAGGGTGATGCACTTATAATGCACTTATAATGTAAGTGAATGTGGCCAGTCAATAAACGTGAAAATACACAAAATTTCAAAAGTACAATCATAAGACGTAAACATTATACATGGTAACATGCTTTAGTGTGATAAAATAACTTAGGCTACTAACCTTATCTGTGTTAAATTATATCCAATACTGGGATTGCAGGGTTTCGTTGTCATGACAATAATGAGGTCAGTAAGTGATTTTTTTTCTCACTAAAATCTTAAGTATAACATTGAGTATACAGAACAATGCAGTAAGCAGTCACTGGTATTTTGTTCCAAATATAGCAAATGACCAATCAGCATTCATCACCACCAAGAGCAAATCATGTTTAATCATCATCATCATTCTGAGTTATAAATTATGCAATAATTAGCAATACCCAACTCCATTTATGTGGGATGTGAATAGTCTGTACAGGAATAAATTTCTGGATTTTAGGCCTGAGACTTGAACTGATCACATCCTCTCGATTTCATGGGCAGAAATTGAAATCAACTGTCTATCTAAACGTTCCAGTTTTCAATATTATAACTGTGCCGTCACTCTCATTTTTATGCCAGTACTTAATAACTGAAGGAACAGGGGTGGGCTGAGAAAATCAGTCATGATGCCTCCTACATAATTTATTCTCTTGGAGATTCAGTCAAATTCTAATTCCAATTTATGGGCTGCGCAAAGCGCTCATATTCTCCAATTTGTACAAATGACCACACAATCACCTTTTACGCAATACAGATAGATATACTGAGCGGAACGACAGAGAACTGCATGAATTGACAGAAAATAATTGCATAAGAGTGTGATTAAAATAAAAACATTCTGCGGTTAAAAGCTAACAGAAACATAATCATTATTGTGTTAGGAATTATAATGCTTTATGTTTATGTGCACTTATGTTCTCTCCTGACCTCTCTTTCTCACACACACATACGCACACACATACGTACAGTATGTCCCTGGGTGGTTGTCTTTTTGCAGATGAGGGTGTAATAAGGCAGTATAATGAATTCATTACATGCTATCTGACACCATTACCATAAGAATGCCAAACACATACATCAGCAAGGCCTGGGTTACACATTTCACCTCACTCAAATAGTTGCATGCACAAACACACACACACACACACTCACATACACACATCACAGTGTGTCTGTATCTGCACAGCTGGACATGCATATGATATTTTGGACGTCTATCAATCCAAAAACACAAAGATTCTCAGTAGACAATGAATATCGAAGACAGCTCAAAAAGTGCTTTTGTATGCCCTGTGAACAATTATATATAGCACAGAGACTTCAGGGTGGTGGTGTGTTGTTGTATAAGTGTTGTTATGTGCTTTTTATGCAAAAACAAACATGCAAATAGAAAACGAAGTGCACAAGAAAATGGTTTTATCTCATATACAGTACGCTGCCACAATCACAGTTATTTTATAAATACAGCAATGCCCACACACACACACAAATACTGTATACACACAAACACTTGGAAGAATCCTCCACGGGTACATTAATGCACAGAGATAGATCACAGGCATTAGGAAAAATAATGGTGTGGATTTTGCAGTCTCTCGTCTTTGGTCAGAGTGCTTTAAAAAAGTGTGTAATAAAATAACAGGGTGAGCGTACGTTCTGAATTATCTACGGTAAGTGCTGAAGATCTGTCTCGGTTATGAAAACACAACATCACTCATTCACAGTAAAACTCGGCATCATCAACTCTGTAATGATTTGTTTTTTTCAGTTAAAAGAATACATACAGTCATAGGTGTAGATTTAGGTAGGGATGGTAGGGACACGTCTCTACCAACTTTCAGAAAATTGGAAATGTCCTGACCAACATTTGGGCAATTTTACCACATAGAAAATACTTTTGCTTTTATTTTCATTGTAATGAATATTAAAGTTTCTCAGTATCATTATTCAAGTGTAAATTATTATCCGACTTCTTCTGAAGCAGCGCATAAATGGTGTTGTCACATGGCACCCGTTACTTTTCTCAGTGCTGTTCAGGACGCAACAATCAAAGTCGTTTATTTTACGTGATTACTGCAGAAATATTTTAGAAAAATCATTTTCTGGATATTAGATGGGACGTCCAATCCTTGAATAAATGTTATTTTGGCTGTAATACCAGACTGATTTTTCTTGTATTTTCTTAATACCTACATGATGAATATTATCCTCCTCGCAATATGTCCCTACCAACTTTAAAACCAAACCTACGCCCTTGCATACAGTATATATGAGTTATGGTTTAGATTAATTTGTAACACCTGTCAGAAACTAGATTGCAACTTTAATTTAAATTATTACGAAGGTGCTATATTAAAACATTACAACATAAAATTCTGTTCATTTATATTGAAGGTCATTAGGTAATTAGACCATAATTCAGGGCAGATGGTATTTAAAGATGCTTTATTGCGTTAGAGCTCTCGGGATCAAAATTCCAGAGAGATGTTTTATATATTAATGGAACTCATCTGGCTACAAACAATAATAAGATTTCAGAAAATTCTCCTTAGACTTGGAAACTAATTCGAATAAATTACACCTGGAAAGTAAGATTTAAAAAACAAATCGAGAAGTACAACTCAATGTTGCATGAACTCTGGTTTGGGCACGTGAAATGATTTAATGGTGAAGGGAACTGGACCGAGACTCTAACAGCTGTATTAATTAAAATGACTAATTAAAATGCAGCTTCCCTTATGGCTGTCCAATGAGATGTGATTGAAGATGACGGTGATCAAGATGTGGAAAACTGCTTTTTTTTAAACCAGTTGACAGCTCGATTCAGTGCGTTTGGGAGAGAAACGGCCACTAACTATGTCATATAGAAATTCCAGACACACACACACATGCTCGGTCTGGTCTGTGCAATATCATGGTGCTTGGCTCTTGCCAGGGCTGTATGTTCACACACTCTTCCTAAAGCTCAATTTAACTTCTTGTGTGTAATAAATAGAGTTGCCAGATCATTTGGGCCATATGTGCTGTATCACACATACACACACTCTTTCGCTCTGTGTTTTAGGCATGCTGACTGGCAGCGTTCTGGGGACTGAATATGGAAATGTGATACGCTGCGGCACCTGGGAGTCTTACAGGAGACAGGATGTATGTTTGGGTTGTACTGGACTCCCGCTTGTTTCTGTTCTGTATATTATCCTGTACTCTTGCCCTGCGGCCTGTTAGGCCCCGGGCTTCTTTTGAGCTTGTCAATGTAATGTTCAGTCACTCAGCACCATGAGTTTAATGGCAGATTTAACTGGAATTAAAGTTAAACTCTTTCTCATGTTTTAATTTTTTTAATATTATGTTGATCACCACAAAAAATAATTTTGATTCTTCCCTCGTTCAGTTAAAAAACAAATAATAATTTTGTGGTTACTCTAAGGCACTTACAATGGAAGTGAATAGGGCCAGTTTATATAAGCTAAATGCAATTTATATAAATACACATTGTTTTAAAAGTAAAGCCAGAAGACATAAACATTATACATTTTAACATTATTTTAAATCGATAAAATCGCTTACTAACCTTATCTGTGTAAAGTTGTGTCCATTACGGGGTTTACAGGGTTTGATTGTCATGACAATGAAGTTATAACTTTTTGAACTGTTGCCTTCTGGCAGGCGCTACAGAGCACTGAGCGCCAGGACAACCAGGCACAAGAACAGTTTTTACCCTCAGGCCATTTTCCACATGAACAATTGAACTGCCTTCAAGACTCCCATAGTGCAATAATGTATAAATATTTAATTTACATATGTAAATTCACTCATATTAAATTCAATAACTATACATACCCCTACCTTGCACATATATTACCACTTGCACATGTACATACGCCTTCTGTTATATGTCCTTTTATTTGTATGTCTATTTATACTCTTATCTTGTTTTATATTCTGTGCCTCACTGTAATGTTCTGTGTGCACTTGCTTCTTTCAAAAAAATTCTTGTGTATGTGAGCACTTTTTGCATTAAGGCTAATTCTGATTCTGATAACTTATTATTTTCACTTCTATTGTAAGTGCCTTACTGTAACCATTTTTTTAAATTATTTTTTTATTTTTTGAACGAGTCAGAAATGTTGTGGTGGTCAACATTATGCCCCAAATGCTGTTGACTGAGCTTAACTTGTATTGAACTTTAAAATTGATAAACAATTAAAACTCGAAAGTATGCTGATGATAAGAAAATCCATATACTTTTGAGTATGTAGTTAGTCGACAGTGTTGAGACTACATAATACAACGTCATAAAATTGCTTCTTGTCAAGTATCATTTGCATGTAAGTGTAAGCATCTAGCTAAATTAATCACCTTTAAGGTTCAAACATTTAAAAACTACTGTGACAGCATCAGCACTGCATTTCTTCTGCTGAATAAGAAGTGGACCAGCTTCTTCTCTTCCGCTGTGCCAGAAGTTGCCATTAATATTAGCCGGAAAAGCATGCACGGATGCACACTTCTAAAATAGTACACACCATCCGGTCACTTTTGGCATTCAGTTTTCAATGCCGTATGATTTGGAACACACTAATTGTAATCGAGCATACTATTTAAGAGGGGTAGTATGTAAATAACATTGCAGGGAAAGAGAAAGAGAGAGATAATTGGGTGTGGCTAGAAATGTCCAATAGTATTAGAGAATTAGAAAGGTGGAGATACATTCATTAAGAATGTGAGTGACAAACACAGAGAGAGAGAGAGAGAGAGAGAGAGAGAGAGTAGTAAAACGTGTGAGTCATGTTAAATGAATATGGAAATACTGTAAAGTAGTGAAGGCGCAAAAAAGAAATAACACTTTTACTTTTTTCACATGGACTGGTTAGTTGGATTAATTGAGACAAGTTATGTTTTAATATCCCAACATCTTTAACAAAAAGGTCTGAAAGATACTCACACTTAAACATCCCATACCATAAAACCCCCAAATGCCACTCTGTCATTGTAAATGTCAAAACTTGTATTTTTAGTCAAGATTAGCCCATTATGCACAGTAATTGGCCAGACACACACTCACACACATCGCCAGATGTCTTTCCCTCTCGCTTGTCACCAAGGAGTTTCTCTGTACAAACAGCAGGGGTCACTTAGTGACCCTCTGAAAGGTCAAAGGTCAGGTTCCCAGCCTGGGGTATCCATGGTGACGGCATCTGGAGAGCTACACTAAAGTAGAATCTCCTCAGCTTGTCAAACTGTCCCGTCTCACACACACACACACACACATACACACATACATACACTCTCATTCTCTTCTGCATGGGATCATTAGGTTAATAATCAGTATTTCTGTGTAGTCTTTCACTTTGAGGTTTGACTATATTATAATATGGAACTGCTCTGTTATTTTTAGTCACTTTGACGTAAAAAATCAAGTTGAGTCCTTTTTTTCTTTAGTGCATACACGTAATTAAAAATGATGGCACAGGTCACATATATTTATAATCATATTGGTATAATCATATGTACTTAATTATATATTATAGGACATGCTGTACATAACCGAACACCAGAACACCAGCTCCCACGCACATTACCCCATAAACCCACCCGTCCTGTTACCTGGGCAACAGCCAATCTAGCTGACAGTGGAGTCCAGATCAAGCCCGGGGGGCTCTATCTCCTCTCTTCCTGTCCTTGAGCCTTTCTCCTGATGGCTCCACAGCCTGGGCAGCTGAAAAACAGAACAGAAAGAGCCGTATGCATCTGTGTCTGTGAAGTCAGCATGCCTGGAGGCTGGCATTACAGCAAGGGCAAAGGTCATGGCTTTCTGGGTGGCTTCTTGTGTTTCATGCTGCTGAAAGGCATGATGTAAAAACACGGTTTGATGTAAAAAGAGATTAGCGTTAGGCGTTATTAATGTGTGAGATTTATAAAACACTTGTAAAATAAAATACATCCAAACTCTCTGGACACTTTCCAACTGAATTATTGTTAAGCATAGTTTCTGCCAAAATACCAGTTTTAGTACAGTTATTGGTACTATTATAAAACTTTGGTAGCTAATTAGCCACTATTGTTATTAAACAAAAAGTAAAATGATTCTGAAAGTTTCTTACACTATTTGAAGGAGATCACATATTAATTTATTATAGTTTGTAGAAACAATGGTCAGAAACAAATCAGAATGCTGATGAGTTTAAGCTAACTTAAAACTTCATTTACAAACGATAATTTGTACAAATTTAATATAACATAGGAAAGAAAAATCACAAATGAGATCTCTTTACTATCTCTATTGTTTCTCGTTGTGAGCAATGAGATTAAATGGAGAGCAAAATGAGACTTTGTTTACTGATTGTTTTCCATGTAATGTCACATGTTTCTCCTCTAGAGTTTTGGAGGATGCCTCAACAAGAGAAGCTGAGCTCAGATTTGTCAAGATACCAAAGACTGTAAACAAAAATCAGAGATTTCTATATGAACTCTCATCCAATTTCCTTAAGACCAAATTACCTTAGCTTTTCAATCCACATACATAATTATATAGCTGTATGCTCATACTGCATGTCCACAATTGTCTCTTTGATGTGTATGTTTATTTCTCCTAGGAGAAACATTTGAGGAAAAAGTTGATACTTATATGAAACATTAAAGGAACTCCATTAACACATATTTTTATGGAAAACTGTTGAAATATTTGGCATAGGCCTATATTAATTATTAGATTCTCATGTTGTAAGTTTTTTTTTTTTTTTTTACATTCCATCTGTTGGAAGCATCTGCCTGCATGTGTGTGTGTGTGTGTGTGTGTGTGTGTGAGTGTGTGTGTGTGTGTGTGTGTGTGTGTGTGTGTGTGTGAGTGCGTGCGTGTGTGTGTGCGTCCGTTATGTGTGATATCAGGTGACAGGAAAGGTGAGGGTGGCCGACAACTCTCTGAGGAGGCATTTGATGTCCGTGATGTAAATTCAGGAAGGGGGTTGTCAGTGATGTATATCTGACAGGTCCGTGTGAGCGTGAAGCGATCTGTAATTGCTGTAACCTAAGCATTAGACAAACAGCACTGCTGCCCTGGACCGATCAGATAACACACACACACATATCTACACAAATACACGCTCACACTGTCACACTAACCGTCTCTGACCTGTCTGTGAGGGTTTTCAATATCATAAGAGCTCGCTGTCTCTCTCTCTCTCTCTCTCACACACACACACACACACACACACACACTCCCATCTCAGGGCAGGGGATTTCAAATTTTTGAATACCAGGGATTTACAAATATGATGATCCCCTTCCAAAAACATGAAGGTATCTTTATATTTTTATGTATACAGACCCACTTCTACTGTGTGAAAAATAGTAAGTGTGATATAATGAGGACAAGTTGTTTCCAAAATTAAATGATTGGCTTTTATTTGGTATTGTACAATACCAAAACAAATTATTAAAATGTTAAGTGAAATTTTTTATTTCGAAAATGTATATTTATCTTTTCTTTTTTCTTTTTTTTTTAAAAGTATTTATTTAGATATTTTTTTATAATTCATTTATTTCTCATATTATGTTTATTTATTTATTTATTTATTAGAGAATATTTCTCCAAATATTAGAATATTGAAGAAATATTAGAAATGTTTACCGTACTATATTTGTATATGGGTCATTGACCTATTGACCAATTTCAGAGAAATGTAGTCTTTATATCTGTGGCATTTATAGCATAACTTAATAGATCCAAGAAAAAATGAGCATCACTTCATTGACCCATAGCCTTTTTTTGCAATAATTCACAGATATAGATATGCAACAAATATACAACAAATATACAAACTATTAATAAACAACTATACGCAGATTTGCTTTTTATTTCCTAAACACTTTTCTAAAAGTCTTTTTATTTTTTTTATTTTTTCAAATCCTCTGCAGACGCCCTAGCACCCCCTTGAGGCACCCCGGTTTGAAAACTGTTGAAATATCTGGCCCTAACACACAGCCTTCTCTGTCCAGATCAGACAGTAGTCAGTCGCTCTGGCATTCCAACATGCCAGATTATCTGACATGTCCTGTCTGCCTTTCAGTTCTCCATCTCAGCTGTCAATCATGCGGTTGAATTACGGCCTCTCTGGGACACCGTAGGCCTGGTAGACGAGGAGGCCTTCTATCCATGTCAGAGAGCCAGTGAAATATCTCTCTGTGAATGATCTGTCTTTGTGAATTATGTGTGCTAGTGTGTATATGAGGAGTTCCCTTTCTCCTCACTATTCAGAGAGGTTGACCTTGTGGCCATAAACCACTCATAACACACACACACACACTCATGCTCTCACATACACACACACACACACACACACACACACACACTCACACACACACACACACACACACACACACACACACATGTTGGTGCAGCTATCATTATGAGGACTCTCCATAGACATAATGATTTTTATACTGTACGAACTATAGATTCTATCCCCTAACCCTAACCCTACCCCTAAACCTATCACAAAAAACTTTCTGTATTTTTATATTTTCAAAGAAACATTGTTTAGTATGTTTTTTAAGCGATTTGAATTATGGGGACACTAGAAATGTCCTCATAAACCACATTTATGGCAATGACAAAAAAAAGTCCTCGTAAACCACCCAACCCCCCCCCCCCACACACACACACACAGTGGGGATGAAACAGCATGCATGTCTTCACCATGACAACTTCTTCCTGCTTTGAATGTACCAAAACATCCACAAAAACCTAAAAATACCAGACTGTGGTAGGGGACGTGGTGCAGTGGTTAGTGTATGGGCTTCTGACACATTGAGCCCTGGTGCTCATGTGGGTGAGTCCAGCTTACAACATGTGCCAGTCCCATCCCACCTTTCTCTACCTGAGTAATATGTACAATTTTAACTAGATTTTTGTTGCCAGGGCATTGCTATATGGTTGCTAAGATGTTCTAAGTGTTTTTTAGTATGTTGCTACATATGCAGTTGCTATAATGCTCTGTGTGGTATTGTTGCTAGGATACCAGAAACTGATTATGGCCATCTGGTGTCCACTAAAGGTTAGGTGTCTGCTTCATTCAGTCCAACTGAACCACAATGGTCTAATAATCTAGAACAAAATCAAGAGAGCTTTAGCAATAACCAAGTGTATATTTCATAACTAAAATACACATTTCAGAAATGGAATAAAAAGTTGGAAAAAGTGAATAAAAATGTACGTTTATACAGAAATTGGCTATCAAATGCCCATTCAGCCACCTTTTTTTTCTTAGGCTCAGCTGTTGTGGAACTGCGAGCACAGGATTGTGGGATTTCATAGGCAGCGAAGGTTACATCTATGCTATCATCAAAAATCGATCAGATGAAGGTTGTATTTAGTACCCTAGTGAGCAAGCCGAAGGCGACTGTGGCAAGGAACACAAAACTCCATAAGATGTTGGTTAATGGAGAAAAATAACCTTGGGAGAAACCAGGCTCACTGTGGGGGCCAGTTCCCCTTTGGCTAACATCATGAATATAATACCAATATTAGTTATTTGTGTGCAGTGCAGGTCATGGTTTAAAATTAGTAAACTAAGTAAGTGTTAAGGGCCAGTGTTTTAAAAAGATTTTTTAATGGCAACACATCTCACGTTTGAAACGTCACTTCCATCTGCGGAAAAACAGCATATGCTTTTGAGTAGTAAAGTAGTGTACCATTGCAAATGTGAGTTGAATGCTCTACCATTACTCCATGCTCTGTGAATATGTACATTATTTGAGACATAAGTGTTAAACTATGGTTGGCTAATGTGCTAAAGCTAACAGCAACACATTGCACGTTTGAAGCGTCACTTCCGTCAGCGGATAAATGGCGAATGCATCTGTGTATTAAAAACTGTTTAGTGTTCCATTGCCATTGAGTTGAATGCTCTACCATCACCCCACACTGTGTGAACAGGGTTGGGAAGGTTACCTTTAAAACGTATTCCACTACAGATTACAGAATACATGCTGTAAAATGTAATTTGTAACGTATTCTGTTAGATTACTGTAAGGGGGTTTAGAGGAAAGGAGGAGGCGAGAACCGGCTTGACAACTTAAATAATAATTTATTAAACAAAAACCCAAACAAAAACACACAACTAAAAACACAGCACAGCTGTCTGTAATTCTCTCTCTCCCGAACTGTCGTCCCCGGCCGCCTTTATCCCTCGCGCGCCCCATCAGGCTGATTGGGGACCGGGTGTGTCTCATTCCAACCCGGCCCCACCCTCCTCGGCTCTACAATTACTCAAGGTCAGTAACGTATTCTAAATACTTTGGATTACTTCTTCAGTACTGCCAAATTTTTCACTTGTTTTGACTATAAACAAGTAAATAAAGTAAGAAAATTAACTTACATTTATCTTGCTTTAAGGATTTTTCGATATTTTTACAGAAAAACAATATTTAAATTCTCATTAAGAATAAGATTTTTGCAGTACATCTTTGCTCTAATATCAAAGGTCTTACTAGAGAAAAAAAAGTTATGCTCCAACGTGCATTTTCGTCATAGATATATTGGTTGTAGCTTTCTATACGAAGTTAAAGGCTACATTAGTTAGCATTTCTTGTAAAAATACCCTAACCTCATAAAAAACATTGACAAGGCGTGTAATCGTGTATTTATTGGATTTATGTTTCATCTGTCAAAGCGTTTAGAACTGTTTTCTTGTAAAGCTGTAGAAACGTGATAGCTCCTCTATTAAGCTCCCAAGGGAAAATTCCTCAATGACGTCATATCCACCTTTTCACTCACAACAGTATGAACATGTATGAATTTAACACATCGTAAGAAAGTGTTTTACTGCTGTTCGAAAGCTCCTCAGATTGCATCATTTATATGGATAAATGTTTTCCAACTGAAAGGACTAAATATTAAATGAAACAAATGACAATAAAATGCAAAGTAATCTCTTCAGTAATCAAAATACTTTTTGAATGTAACTGTATTCTAATTACCAATGATTTAAATTGTAACTGTAGTGGAATACAGTTACTTATATTTTGAATTTTAAATACGTAATCCCATTACATGTATTCCGTTACTCCCCAACCCTGTGTGTGTATATGTACATTATTTGAGATGTAACTGTAAGACTGATTCCCTGTACACAAATGCAGTGACTTTATTGTTTGGTGTTTGAATCTACGAATCAAACTCACTCAGACTGCCAACAGTTTCAAAAATGTCATTCTAATTTGACAAATAGTCAGTTATCTTGTCCCAAAAAAGGAACATTCTGCTGGGAAGAGTGTTTTTATATAAACTGCAGCAGTGCTCATTGCATCATCATTAACAAGATGAACAAACTATCAATGTACGAATCAAACTTACTCAGACTGCTGACATTTTCCTTTCCACACATCATTTTTTATTATATCCATGTATGTGGTTACAGACAAGTCATATAGAACAGTGAAATCACTCAAAGAAACTTCTCCGCTGTCTTGCCTGCACTCGACTCCATTACCTCAAAGGAGACTGGTGACATGAGCTCCACTGAACACCGTCTTCACTCCTATAGGTTGTTGCTCCCGAAAGTCGCTCCTGATTTGCATAAAGTTAAACTTTTCTTAACTTTGTCATTTGGAAGTCGCTAGCTCTCTTTGAAAATGAATGGGATTGTGTCGCTTTGTCGCTGAAAGTCGCTGCATGCGTGTGCTTGTCGTTGGCTCAAGGTCGGTAAAGCTAGCAGCAACACATCACGTACATTTGAAATGTCACTTGTATCAGCTGAAAAACAACTAATGCTTCCATGTTGTAAAAAGTTTTCCGTTTCTTTCTCAGAAAAGATATTTGTAATCTCGAGACTAACCTGGTGTAAAAAAAAAAACTTAGGATGATACTATACTTTGAAAATTCATACACTAAACTAGATGGCTAAGTGCATAGTGTTTAGTGTAAGTGCACAGTGTATAGTGTGTCAATAGGGACACAGCTCAAGACTCTACTAACCTGAAAAGCTCCACCAGGTCCACTAACTCTTTATTGCGGCTCATCTCATGATGTGTTGTGGTGATTATTGTTCTAATACTGTGGTGGAGCTGCCCAGTTACATCATCTGCACAATGAGCCGGTTACCATAGTTACCACTGGCATCCTTGATTGGTGCCCAATCTGCGAGAACTTTGATATAAAAAGGGACGACCAATAAAACGACGGACAGATGACAGATTCTAAATTTTCAAGAACACGATCTGAATGTGTTTGTTTTTGTATGCCTGTGTGTATGACGTGGATGTGCCTACACATGGGCACCTATACAGTTGTGTGTGATTTGAATTGAGAAAGCAAAGGTGCTCCCTAAAGTCCAGAACGGCTGGCAAGAAAACAGATATCATTATGGAGCTGTTTGATATGCATACTCACATGCATCACACACACTCGCGCACACACACAGAAGCACCTGACACTCCATCATGATGTCGTCCCTGTACCTCCCAGGGGGCTACAGGCACTCGCTGGCATCAGAAACACATTACAGCCGAGAGATTGAGGAGCCAGAGGCCATTATCTCTCCTCTACAGCACACAGTACTACA